>NC_091163.1:3839385-3852681 GCF_040958095.1 Procambarus clarkii | reverse complement strand
GGTGGAGAAGGGTAGGGGTAAGTGGGAAGGGGGTGAGGAGGAGGAGGAGGAAGGGGGGAGGGGATTGGCTAATTACCTGTGGCTAACTACTCAGTCCCTTCTCTCAAATGGGCCCGTTCCGTAAAAAAAAAAAACTTTTTTGGACCTAACTAACCCAAGCAACCCTCCAAACCTATTGAAGCCGATGCAAAGAAAACGCCAATATGACGCGGATATAATTTTGTTTTCACTAATACATCGCATTTCTAACGTACTGGTCGATTCCGTAAGAAATCCGACGCGTGAGATGACTGGACAGATAAAATAAAATAAAAAAAAATATATAACAAAAATAAATAATATAAAAATAAAATAAAAATTAAAATAAAATATTATTTTATAAAATAAAAAAAATATTAAATACAAGTTTTATACAATTTTTTTATAAAAAATAAATTTATAATAAAGAAAATATTAAATAAATACAGTTTTATACAATTTTTTTATAAAAAATAAATTTATAATAAAGAAAATATTAAATAAATACAGTTTTATACAACTTTTTGTATAATACTTGAGCATATATCACCGGGATGGGAATTATGTTTATACACTAATTTGAATATAATACACAACAATTTTCTCTAATAAAAATAAATTCTTTTTACAGCTTCATTGCCAACTGCAAATTTATTTTGCTGTAGTGAAACTTGATTTAACTTTAAACAATTGTTTCTATGATAATACATTCGCCTAGGAACGGAGCTATGAAATATATATATATATATATATATATATATATATATATATATATATATATATATATATATATATATATATATATATATATATATATGTCGTACCTAGTAGCCAGAACGCACTTCTCAGCCTACTATGCAAAGCCCGATTTGTCTAATAAGCCAAGTTTTCATGAATTAATATATTTTCTCTAATTTTTTTCTTACGAAATGATAAAGCTACCCATTTCATTATGTATGAGGTCAATTTTTTTTATTGGAGTTAAAATTAACGTAGATATATGACCGAACCTAACCAACCCTACCTAACCTAACCTAACCTATCTTTATAGGTTAGGTTAGGTTAGGTGGCCGAAAAAGTTAGGTTAGGTTAGGTTAGGTAGGTTAGGTAGTCGAAAAACAATTAATTCATGAAAACTTGGCTTATTAGGCAAATTGGGCCTTGCATAGTAGGCTGAGAAGTGCGTTCTGGCTACTAGGTACGACATATATATATATATATATATATATATATATATATATATATATATATATATATATATATATATATATATATATATATATGCGAACAAGCCTGAATGGTCCCCAGGACAATATGCAACTTTGTTCGCATTTGTGTTCCTCACGTGTGCCCCAAAGAATGAGGTGATTTGGTAAAATGCTATGCCCAAGATTACTATCCGAGTGCCGGCGGTGGGGTGGTTCAAATAGCTTAGGCTATCACCTCATTTTGTCCGGTCGTGATGGTCAAGTGGATTAAGGCGTCTTGTACATACCAGTTGCGTTGCTTCTGGGAGTATGGGTTCGAGTCACTTCTGGGGTGTGAGTTTTCAGTTATATATATATATATATATATATATATATATATATATATATATATATATATATATATATATATATATATGCCATAACCCTCAAGAGGTTGATAGGCCTTAATAACCCTCCAGAGGTTGATAGGTCTTAATAACCCTCCAGAGGTTGATAGGCCTTAATAACCCTCCAGAGGTTGATAGGTCTTAATAACCCTCCAGAGGTTGATAGGTCTTAATAACCCTCCAGAGGTTGATAGGCCTTAATAACCCTCCAGAGGTTGATAGGTCTTAATAACCTTCCAGAGATTGATAGGTCTTAATAACCCTCCAGAGGTTGATAGGCCTTAATAACCCTCCAGAGGTTGATAGGCCTTAATAACCCTCCAGAGGTTGATAGGCCTTAATAACCCTCCAGAGGTTGATAGGCCTTAATAACCCTCCAGAGGTTGATAGGCCTTAATAACCCTCCAGAGGTTGATAGGCCTTAGTAACCCTCCAGAGGTTGATAGGTCTTAATAACCCTCCAGAGGTTGATAGGTCTTAATAACCCTCCAGAGGTTGATAGGTCTTAATAACCCTCCAGAGGTCGATAGGCCTTAATAACCCTCCAGAGGTTGATAGGCCTTAATAACCCTCCAGAGGTTGATAAGCCTTAATAACCCTCCAGAGGTTGATAGGCCTTAATAACCCTCCAGAGGTTGATAGGCCTTAATAACCCTCCAGAGGTTGATAGGCCTTAATAACCCTCCAGAGGTTGATAGGCCTTAATAACCCTCCAGAGATTGATAAGCCTTAATAACCCCTCCAAAAGGGTTGAATAGCCCTTCAACCCAAACGCCAAATCACTGGAACGACCTCAGACAATGCCGCTGGACAATTAGACTGTTAATAGCAGATTTCTACCAAGCAACTTGACCCAAAAAAATGTGTGGGGGGGGGGAGATTATTTTGCAAAAATATCATCGAACAATTTTTTTTTTTTGGCGACATGATCGCTGGAGCTACCCTAGGAATTTGTGAAGAGCGTGATTGGAAAAGGTTTTATAGGTAAGACCTATTTAATTACTGCAGGTATATAGGTATATAGGGAGGTATATGGGGAGCTTGTGGTATATAGTTGGGGAAATAATACATTTGTTCATTTTTGTGTTTTGTTTTGTTTTGATCGCTTTCGGACACGTGTTATTTGGCTGAAGTGTTGAATTATATATTTTCTCGCGTTGCTTCTACTGTATTGTATCAGTCTTTTTCTTGTTCTTTCTCTCCTCTCACTCCTCTCTGTCTGCCTGCCTGTCTGTCTGTCTGTCTGTCTGTCTGTCTGTCTGTCTGTCTGTCTGCCTGTCTGCCTGTCTGTCTGCCTGTCTGTCTGTCTGTCTGTCTGTCTGTCTGTCTGTCTGTCTGTCTGTCTGCCTGCCTGTCTGTCTGTCTGTCTGTCTGCCTGTCTGTCTGCCTGTCTGTCTGTCTGTCTGTCTGTCTGTCTGTCTGTCTGTCTGTCTGCCTGCCTGTCTGTCTGTCTGTCTGTCTGTCTGTCTGTCTGCCTGTCTGTCTGTCTGTCTGTCTGTCTGTCTGCCTGTCTGTCTGCCTGTCTGTCTGTCTGTCTGTCTGTCTGTCTGTCTGTCTGCCTGCCTGTCTGTCTGTCTGTCTGTCTGTCTGTCTGTCTGTCTGCCTGTCTGCCTGTCTGTCTGTCTGTCTGTCTGTCTGTCTGTCTGTCTGTCTGTCTGTCTGTCTGTCTGCCTGTCTGTCTGCCTGTCTGTCTGTCTGTCTGTCTGTCTGTCTGTCTTTCTGTCTGTCTGTCTGCCTGCCTGTCTGTCTGTCTGTCTCCCTGCCTGCCTGCCTGCCTGTATCCCTCCCTGCCTGCCTCCCTCCCTGGCTGCCTCCCTGCCTTCCTTCCTGCCTGCCTCCCTCCCTGCCTGCCTGCCTGCCTGCCTGCCTCCCTGCCTGCCTGCCTGCCTCCCTCTCTCCCTCTCTGCCTACCTACCTCCCTCTCTCCCTCTCTCCCTCTCTGCTCCTTGACTTGCCACAACCCATCAGCTTGTAAACCTCCCACGGGTTTATTGCCAAACTTTCCTCCCTCAGTCTGTCCATCTTCGTCTGACTTCTTCGTCCCGCCGCACATCTCTCTCTCCCGGTGAATAGCTTTCAGTCAGTCTATCAGGCTATCAGCGCACGACGTCTGCTGCTTATCGATAATCGAGCAGTTAGGACCAAATCACCCCCGGTTCTCTTAGTTCTAACACTCGTCGAAACACAACTGTTTTTGCCTAACCAGAAACGTACCAACCCTAACCTAACCTTATCGAGGTTTGATGCATAGAAAACGTCAACACTATGGTGCTGATATTTGCACTAATGCGTCGCAATTTGAACTAACCCCCCCCCCCCCTCTCGTCTGCTATTCACTGGAAAAGGTTGGGATGGGTGGGGGAGTGATGGGGAGAAGGGGGGGGGGGGTAGAGGGAAAAGTATGTGAGGGGAAGGGGGGGGGAATAGGAGGGGCGGCAGGGAAGATATTTTAAGAAAGAGGGGAGGAGGAGGGAGGGGGGGGGATTGGGGAGATGGGCAGGATTAGGACGGGGGGCAGGATTAGGCCGGGGGTGGGGCAGGATTAGGGCAGGCGGGGGCAGGATTAGGCCGGGGGGGCAGGATTAGGGCGGGGGGGCAGGATTAGGGGGGGCAGGATTAGGGGGGGCAGGATTAGGCCGGGGGCAGGATTAGGGCGGGGGGGCAGGATTAGGGCGGGGGGCAGGATTAGTGCGGGGGGCAGGATTAGGGAGGGGGGGCAGGATTAGGGCGGGGGGCAGGATTAGTGCGGGGGGTGCAGGATTAGGCCGGGGGGGCATGATTAGGGCGGGGGGGGGCAGGATTAGGCCGGGGGCCAGGATTAGGGCGGGGGGACAGGATTAGGGCGGGGGGCAGGATTAGGGCGGCGGAGGGGCAGGATTAGGGTAGAAAATTATTGACCTTATTAACGCCTTCGTAAATCTTTCAACATGGTAACTTGTGTCTTAAATTTCGTGATCAACTAAACTATTTCTTGTTAGTTAGGGAGCCGGTCGGCCGAGCGGACAGCACGCTGGACTTGTAGATCCTGTGGTCCCGGGTTCGATCCCGGTGCGCCGGCGAGAAACAATGGGCAGAGTTTCTTTCACCCTATGCCCCTGTTACCTAGCAGTAAAATAGGTACCTGGGTGTTAGTCAGCTGTCACGGGCTGCTTCCTGGGGGGTGGAGGCCTGGTCGAGGACCGGGCCGCGGGGACACTAAAAAGCCCCGAAATCATCTCAAGATAACTCAAGATAACTCAAGATAACTCAAGATAACTCAAGAAAGTTGCTTTGTCTGCTCTAACTCACGAATCCCTGTTATAGGTTGTTTGTCCCCTTGCTTTGAGGGTTTGTTTGTTTGTTTGTTTAGTTGTTTTCTCTTGGTGGTTTGTCTCTTGCTTAGTATTAATTTATGAGCTTAGTAATTTATTATTAAATTTATAATTTATTTCTTATTATTATGCTTTATTGAACATTGTGTGAACGGGCGCGATCTTGTGCCCAAACCCAACCACTTGGGCTGGACGGTAGAGCGACGGTCTCGCGTCATGCAGGTCGGCGTTCAATCCCCGATCGTCCACAAGTGGTTGGGGCACCATTCCGAATGGTGCCCAACCTAATTGTTTGGGTACTGTTTATTTTGTTTACAAATGGGCACCATTCCTAATTGGGCACCCCTCTCTCTGTCCCATCCCAAATCCTTATCCTGACCCCTTCCCAGTGCCATGTAGTCGTAATGGTTTGACGCTTTCCCCTTGATAATTCCCTGCCCTTCTGGCCCAGAACTCTTGCCAAAGTCGTCAGTCTTAAAATGTGTAGAAATTCCACACATTTCCTTTAAGCGCGTAAGCCAAAAGGAAGTCTGTTTATCCGCGCGAAATTGGCTGTTTATAGCTGAGGAAATTCTTGGTGAATTCCCTCATACTCCCTCCAAATACCCCTTCCTCACTTCCCTATTAGTCCCCTCCACGTGGCGGTGGGCTGCAGCAGCTACCTGTGAGGCTTAGATGACGCGGTCTTACCTGGATCTTACCTCAAGGTGGTTCTGAGAGTTGTTCTACGGCCCATATAGGTATAGTTCACAGTGTGTAGTTACGAGTGTGTTAATATCTACATTTGAAACTGTGTATGGAGTCAGCCTCCACCACATCACTGCCTAATGCATTCCATCTGTTAACTACTCTGACACTGAAAAAGTTCCTTCTAACGTCTTTGTGGCTCATGTGGGTACTCAGGTTCCACCTGTGTCCCCTTGTTCGCGTCCCACCAGTGTTGAATAGTTTATCCTTGTCTACCCCGTCAATTCCCCTGAGGATTTTGTAGGTAGTGATCATGTCTCCCCTTACTCAACTATCTTCCAGTGTCGTTAGGTGCATTTCCCGCAGCCTTTCCTCGTAACTCATGCCTCTTAGTTCTGGGACTAGTCTAGTGGCATACCTCTGAATTTTTTCCAGCTTCGTCTTGTGCTTGACAAGGTACGGGCTCCATGCTGGGGCCGCATACTCCAGGATTGGTCTTACATATGTGGTGTACAAGATTCTGAATGATTCCTTACACAGGTTCCTGAACGCTGTTCTGATGTTAGCCAGCCTCGCATATGTCGCAGACGTTATTCTTTTGATGTGGGCTTCAGGAGACAGGTTTGGTGTGATATCAACTCCTAGATCTTTCTCTCTGTCTGTTTCATTAAGTACTTCATCTCCTATTCTGTATCCTGTGTCTGGCCTCCTGTTTCCACCGCCTAGTTTAATTACTTTGCATTTACTCGGGTTGAACTTCAACAGCCATTTGTTGGACCATTCACTCAGTCTGTCTAGGTCATTTTGTAGCCTCCTATATCTTGAGATGATTTCGGGGCTTTTTAGTGTCCCCGCGGCCCGGTCCTCGACCAGGCCTCCACCCCCAGGAAGCAGTCCGTGACAGCTGACTAACACCCAGGTACCTATTTTACTGCTAGGTAACAGGGGGCATAGGGTGAAAGTGCCCATTGTTTCTCGCCGGCGCCTGGGATCGAACCCAGGACCACAGGATCACAAGCCCAGCGTGCTGTCCGCTCGGCCGACCGGCTCCCACTATCATCCTCTGTTTCAATCCTCCTCATAATTTTTGCATCATCGGCAAACATTGAGAGAAACGAGTCTATACCCTCTGGGAGGGGAAGACGTGTGTGTGGGCGGGGGCGTGGGCGGGCTGGATCGTGGGCGTGTGGGCGTGGGAGGAGAGAGAGAGAGAGAGAGAGAGAGAGAGAGAGAGAGAGAAAGAGCTTGAGAATAAACGATAAAATCCTTAGGCACTCGATTCTTATTGGCATAATTACCAATTCGCCAAGCGCCAGCTGATGGGGTGGGGGGGGGGGGAGGGGTTTGGCAAGGGTGGAGAGAAGGGGAATGGAGGTAGGAAAGATGAAGGGAGGGAGGGAGGGAGGGAGCTACCGTAATCTACCCTAACTTAACCTAAACTAACATAAACCTAGCTTACCTACCCTTAGCTCGCGTAACTTCACATACCCTAAACTTATTTAACCTAACCTACATTAACCCCTAACCTAACATACCTTAACCCTTACCTAATCTACCTTAACCCTAACCTAATCTACCTTAACCCCAACCCAACCTACCTTAACCCTAACCTAACCTACCTTAACCCTAACCCAACCTAACCTATCTTAAACTAAGCTAATGCGCCCTACCCTAAACTAATCTAGTCTAACATACCCTAAGCTAACCTAACCTAACCCTAATCTATCCAACTCTAAAACCTAGCCTACTCACAAGGTAACCCTAACCTAACCAAGCCACACTTACCCACCATAACTCAAACGAAATACAGATTAGGAGACACAATCAGATTCCCCTCACAAAAGGTGAATGATATATATATATAGGATTATATATATAGGATCTGGGAATAATGATGTCTGACGACCTGACGTTTAAAGACCATAATAAAGCCAATATTCAGCCAGAATAATGATAGGATGGATTACGAGAACTTACAAATCCAGGGATCCCATCACAATGGTTGTACTCTTCAAGTCACTTGTCTTGTCCCGTCTTGAGTACTGCTCAGTACTCACTTCCCCCTTCTTGAGTACTGCTCAGTACTCACTTCCCCCTTCTTGAGTACTGCTCAGTACTCACTTCCCCCTTCAGAGCAGGAGAGATTGCTGAAATAGAGGGAATACAGAGAACATATACAGCACGCATAGACGCGATAAAGCACTTAAATTATTGGGACCGTCTCAAAGCTCTCCAAATGTACTCACTGGAAGTAGACGAGATAGGTATCAAATAATATATACATGGAAGATACTGGAGGGCCAGGTCACAAATGTGCACAGTAGAATAACAACATACTGGAGCGAAAGGTACGGAAGGAAATGCAGAATAGAACCAGTGAAGAGTAGAGGTGCCATAGGCACAATCAGAGAACACTGAACATCAGAAGTCCAGTGAAGAGTAGAGGTGCCATAGGCACAATCAGAGAACACTGAACATCAGAGGTCCAGTGAAGAGTAGAGGTTCCATAGACACAGTCAGAGAACACTGAACATCAGAGGTCCAGTGAAGAGTAGAGGTTCCATAGGCACAATCAGAGAACACTGAACATCAGAAGTCCACAGCTGTTCAACACCCTCCCAGCAAGCATTAGAAATATTGCCGGAACAAAGGTGGATGTCTTCAAGAGGCACTTAGACAAGTTCTTGCAAGAAGTGCCGGACCAACCAGGCAGTAGTGGATATGTGGGCCTGCGGGCCGCTCCAAGCAAGCAACAGCCTGTTGAACCAAGTTATCACAAGTCGAGCCTGGCCTCAGGCCGGGCTTGGGGGAGTAGAAGAACTCCCTGAACCCACTCTAGGTATAATCCAGGTTTCCTATGATAATTTGACTTCCTCAAAGCACCAATGTAGTTGCAGTAGGTCCATGTATGAAGATAATAATCAACTATCTCATTTATCCCCCTATTCTTGTTTTAGTCCACTTTCTCACTGCCCCTACACCCCCGAAGTATTTTTGAAGTCGTGAGCATGTCTCCTCATCTCCAACATTCACACACACACACACACACTCGTCAGTTCATGTAGTTCAAGAGCTCGTGCAGGCCCTGTATCCGTAGTTGCAACACTTGTGAACACACGTGAACAATGTAGAATCCTTGTGTTTCTCTGAACCTCTAATGGAGCATTCTCTTGCAACTTACTCCGCCCCAGATCATCGTTTTTGGCAGCCTGGAGCGGAGATATAAGATACTCCCATATAGTCGCTTATATGACTTACTAATGACCATGGTATGTCGTCTCGCAGGGACATATTCGCGATATAGAAAATCGTCAAGTTTGATCACATAAGGGGGAGTAATTAGTGGAAATATTTCCCGGAACTTTTTTGAATTGAATTAAAACTCTGAAATGAAACACTGGGATAGAGGGAAGGTATTAGCTGTTTGTCTGTTTGTTTGTTGGTGTGGGTTTGTGTGTGTGTGTGTGTGTGTGTGTGTGTGGGCGTGTGGGCGTGCCTGGTGTGTGTGGGTGGGGTGTGGGTGTGTGTGTGTGGGCGTGTCTGGGGTGTGGGCGTGCCTGGTGTGTGTGGGTGGGGTGTGTGTGTGGGCGTGTCTGGGGTGTGTGGGTGGGGTGTGGGTGTGTGCTAACCTATCAACACTTACCTATCAGCAATATTATTACCTATACTTGCCTCTGCCCAAATTGCTATATGCGTGTTAGTGGCTTTGAAAGTACGTAGCGCCGGCTCTATATATATATATATATATATATATATATATATATATATATATATATATATATATATATATATATATATATATATATATATATTATGTATTCCAACCAGAAGATGGCCTTTCATCTCTGGCTCATGTATATATGTATTGTATGCTCGTGTATGTTTGTGTATGAATTAATATGGGGGGTTCAACCCCCCCAAACCCCCTCCCCCCGCTCCCCCCCCCAGCCCTCAGTCATCAGGGGACACACCCACTCTCTTGGTTCACTCTCCCATGCAAAGTAGGTCTCGTCAACCGAACTCGGAACGAGTTATGGTGGAAGTGGTTGGGCTCTGTCGCTGTGGGAGTTTGGTGGGGGGGGGGAGGGGGATTATTTGAGCTCTTTTTTTTTTGGTTGGTGCTCTGTTTGGGTTGGGGTTTGGTGTCCTGGGGTTTTTGGGTGGTGGGGGTGGGGGGGTGGGGTTTAGGGGCTCTGTTTTGCCAGAGTTTGAAGCTTATGATATGCAATGTGTATGATTGCGTATAGTGTGTGTGTGTGTGTGTGTGTGTGTGTGTGTGTGTGTGTGTGTGGGTGTGGGTGTGGGTGTGTGTGTGTGTGTGTGTGTGTGTGTGTGTGTGTGTGTGTGTGTGGGTGTGGGTGTGGGTGTGTGTGTGTGTGTGTGTGTGTGTGTGTGTGTGTGTGTGTGTGTGTGTGTGTGTGTGTGGGTTATCAGACTGTCTGTCTGCCTGATTATTTGTTTGCCTTCTTGCCTACCTGCTTGTCTAGCTACTATCTGCCTGCCCGCTTTCCTACCTACTTGCCTGCCTGCCTGCCTGCCTGCCTGCTTTCCTACCTACTTGCCTGCCTGCCTGCCTGCCTGCCTGCCTGCCTGCTTTCCTACCTACTTGCCTGCCTGCCTGCCTGCCTGCCTGCCTGCCTGCCTGCCTGCTTTCCTACCTACTTGCCTGCCTGCCTGCCTGCCTGCCTGCCTGCCTGCCTGCCTGCTTTCCTACCTACTTGCCTGCCTGCCTGCCTGCCTGCCTGCCAACCTGCCTGCCAGTCTGCCTGCCTGCCTACCTCCCTGCCTACCTACCTGCCTGCCTGCCAGCCTGCCTGCCAACCTGCCTGCCTGCCAACCTGCCTGCCTGCCAGTCTGCCAACCTACCAACCTGCCAGCCTACCGGCCAACCTACCAACCTACCAACCTACCAACCTGCCTGCCTACCAACCTGCCTGCCTGCCTGCCTGCCTGCCTGCCTGCCTGCCTGCCTACCAACCTGCCTGCCTACCAACCTGCCTGCCTGCCTGCCTGCCTGCTTGCCTGCTTGCCTGCCAACCTACCTGCCTGCCTGCCTGCCTGCCTGCCTGCCTGCCTGCTTGCCTGCTTGCCTGCCAACCTACCTGCCTGCCTGCCTGCCTGCCTGCCTACCAACCTGCCTGCCTGCCTGCCTGCTTGCCTACCAACCTGCCTGCCTGCCTGCCTGTTTACCAACCTGCCTGCCTGCCTGCCTGCCTGCCTGCCTGCCTGCCTGCTTGCCTGCTTGCCTGCCAACCTACCTGCCTGCCTGCCTGCCAGCCTCCCGACCCAGCCCCCCCTGCGGGTAAAAACATCAACACAGAGGAATTAAATCGCCATTAGCACCAATTAGTCATTACAGTGTAAACCGGATTGTTGAACGGCCGTTCTCACGTATCCGGAAAAACCCCCTCGAACCCTCCGGATAAGTCAGTGTTTTTCCACGTCTCGGAATCCAATTATCCGGCTCATACAGGCGTTTTATGTGTGTGTTTTTTTTTTTATTTAATACAGGCGTTTTGAGGAATTTTTTTTTTTTTATTTCAAAAGGAGTTTGGATTTTATTTTGATTTTTCAATACCGGAGATTTTTTTTCGAATATTTTCGAATATATATTTTTTGTGCATAGAGTTAGAGGCAAAGAAAGGGAAAATGGGACGAGGGGGGGGGGAGTAGTAGATGGCATGAATGAAGTGGTAGATATCATCAGAGTAGAGGTAGATAGTAAGAGAGAGAGTAGAAGATATGTGGCGATAGCAAAAGGGGGGGGGGATAAAAAAAAACAGATGAATAGAGGTACAGGCAAAGAGAAGGAGGAAGAAGGTAGAAGAGGAAGTGAGGGGAAGGGAGAGAAGGGAGTAGGGGAGTAGATAAGGGAAGGAAAAGGATGGAATAGTTATCACGGGCTCACCATAGCCCGTGCTACATAGCTAATTCTGAAACAACAACAACAACAGATGGAATAGTTACGAGACAGAAGTCTTGACATTATTTCTCTCTCTCTCTCTCTCTCTCTCTCTCTCTCTCTCTCTCTCTCTCTCTCTCTCTCTCTCTCTCTCTCTCTCTCTCTCTCTCTCTCTCTCTCTCTCTGTCTCTCTCTCTCTCTCTCTCTCTCTCTCTCTCTCTCTCTCTCTCTCTCTCTCTCTCTCTCTCTCTCTCTCTCTCTCTCTCTCTCTCTCTCTCTCTCTCTCGCCCTCCCCCCTACCTCAAGAGGTATTTTAAGGCGAAACTCCTACATAATCCTATATCAATATGACCCGTTTTGGTTTCTTACTAATTATAATCCTCCCGCTTGCAGAGTTCCTAGTACATACCTGCGTCTATATATATGTATTCTCTCATGTGTCTTTCACATGTGTGACATTTGAATTGCGACGAAACAAGAAGATATATAAAAAAATAGGAAAAAATAGTGTTGTTGCAACAGCAAATGAGTTTGCTAGATGAGTGAGTGAGTTACAGGGTGAGTGAGTGACCATGATGAGTGTTGTACTCATCCTTTCTGACGTGTGAGGACCGTGAGGTGTGAGGGGGGGGGGAAAGCCTATCCAAAGACTCCATATCATAGCAGAGGCGAAGCGGAAGACTCGGGGGATTGAACGCGGACCAGGAAGAGGTAGAGGAGGAAGAAGGAAGAAGGAAGGAAGGAGGAGGCTGCTGGAGATGGTGGCACCGTGGTGGGTAACGAACCCGGGGCCATTTGGCAATGTTGTGAAAATACTATGAGCGACAGTGCATCTCCCTCACTGCATCATGGGTGCTCCGCCACCAGCCCGGCCTCCACCACCACCTTGTAACCCCACCACCACCACCACCACTACAACCATCCTCACCACAACCACTACAACCACAACCACCAACAACAACAGAAGTCAGAAAAGGAAACATGGCAATGTACTTCTACGCTGCAAAGTTGCAAGTACCGTCCTTCCTCAAGGTGAGTTTGTGGTTCCTTGGGAGAGTTTGTGGTTCCTTGTGAGAGGTGCTGGCAACTTGTGAGAGGTGCTGGCAACTTGTGAGAGGTGCTGGCAGCTTGTGAGAGGTGCTGGCAGCTTGTGAGAGGTGCTGGCAGCTTGTGAGAGGTGCTGGCAGCTTGTGAGAGGTGCTGGCAGCTTGTGAGAGGTGCTGGCAACTTGTGAGAGGTGCTGGCAACTTGTGAGAGGTGCTGGCAACTTGTGAGAGGTGCTGGCAACTTGTGAGAGGTGCTGGCAACTTGTGAGAGGTGCTGGCAACTTGTGAGAGGTGCTGGCAACTTGTGAGAGGTGCTGGCAGCTTGTGAGAGGTGCTGGCAACTTGTGAGAGGTGCTGGCAGCTTGTGAGAGGTGCTGGCAGCTTGTGAGAGGTGCTGGCAGCTTGTGAGAGGTGCTGGCAGCTTGTGAGAGGTGCTGGCAGCTTGTGAGAGGTGCTGGCAGCTTGTGAGAGGTGCTGGCAACTTGTGAGAGGTGCTGGCAGCTTGTGAGAGGTGCTGGCAACTTGTGAGAGGTGCTGGCAGCTTGTGAGAGGTGCTGGCAGCTTGTGAGAGGTGCTGGCAGCTTGTGAGAGGTGCTGGCAACTTGTGAGAGGTGCTGGCAACTTGTGAGAGGTGCTGGCAGCTTGTGAGAGGTGCTGGCAACTTGTGAGAGGTGCTGGCAGCTTGTGAGAGGTGCTGGCAGCTTGTGAGAGGTGCTGGCAGCTTGTGAGAGGTGCTGG
>NC_091163.1:3831885-3834385 GCF_040958095.1 Procambarus clarkii | reverse complement strand
CCCCATACCCATCCTGTGGGTGGTGGTGGACCCCCATGCCCATCCTGTGGGTGGTGGTGGACCCCCATACTCATCCTGTGGGTGGTGGTGGTCCCCCATGCCCATCCTGTGGGTGGTGGTGGACCCCATGCCCATCCTGTGGGCGGTGGTGGTCCCCATGCCCATCCTGTGGGCGGTGGTGGACCCCATGCCCATCCTGTGGGTGGTGGTGGTCCCCATGCCCATCCTGTGGGTGGTGGTGGACCCCATGCCCATCCTGTGGGCGGTGGTGGTCCCCATGCCCATCCTGTGGGTGGTGGTGGTCCCCATGCCCATCCTGTGGGCGGTGGTGAACCCCATGCCCATCCTGTGGGTGGTGGTGGTCCCCATACCCATCCTGTGGGCGGTGGTGGACCCCATGCCCATCCTGTGGGTGGTGGTGGACCCCATACCCATCCTGTGGGTGGTGGTGGTCCCCATGCCCATCCTGTGGGCGGTGGTGGACCCCATGCCCATCCTGTGGGTGGTGGTGGACCCCATGCCCATCCTGTGGGTGGTGGTGGTCCCCATGCCCATCCTGTGGGCGGTGGTGGACCCCCATGCCCATCCTGTGGGCGGTGGTGGACTCCCATGCCCATCCTGTGGGTGGTGGTGGTCCCCATGCCCATCCTGTGGGTGGTGGTGGACTCCCATGCCCATCCTGTGGGTGGTGGTGGTCCCCATGCCCATCCTGTGGGTGGTGGTGGACTCCCATGCCCATCCTGTGGGTGGTGGTGGTCCCCATGCCCATCCTGTGGGTGGTGGTGGACCCCATGCCCATCCTGTGGGTGGTGGTGGACTCCCATGCCCATCCTGTGGGTGGTGGTGGACCCCATGCCCATCCTGTGGGTGGTGGTGGACCCCATGCCCATCCTGTGGGTGATGGTGGTCCCCATGCCCATCCTGTGGGTGGTGGTGGACCCCATGCCCATCCTGTGGGCGGTAGTGGACCCCCATGCCCATCCTGTGGGTGGTGGTGGACCCCATGCCCATCCTGTGGGTGGTGGTGGACCCCCATACCCATCCTGTGGGTGGTGGTGGACCCCCATACCCATCCTGTGGGTGGTAGTGGACCCCATACCCATCCTGTGGGTGGTGGTGGACCCAATACCCATCCTGTGGGTGGTAGTGGACCCCATGCCCATCCTGTGGGTGGTGGTGGACCCCATACCCATCCAGTGGGTGGTAGTGGACCCCATACCCATCCTGTGGGTGGTAGTGGACCCCATGCCCATCCTGTGGGTGGTAGTGGACCCCATACCCATCCTGTGGGTGGTAGTGGACCCCATGCCCATCCTGTGGGTGGTGGTGGACCCCCATACCCATCCTGTGGGTGGTGGTGGACCCAAATACCCATTCTGTGGGTGGTGGTGGACCCCCATACCCATCCTGTGGGTGGTGGTGGACCCCCATACCCATCCTGTGGGTGGTGGTGGACCCCCATACCCATCCTGTGGGTGGTGGTGGACCCCAATACCCATCCTGAGGGTGGTGGTGGACCCCCATGCCCATCCTGTGGGTGGTGGTGGACCCCCATGCCCATCCTGTGGGTGGTGGTGGACCCCCATGCCCATCCTGTGGGTGGTGGTGGACCCCCATACCCATCCTGTGGGTGGTGGTGGACCCCCATGCCCATCCTGTGGGTGGTGGTGGACCCCCATACCCATCCTGTGGGTGGTGGTGGACCCCCATACCCATCCTGTGGGTGGTGGTGGACCCCCATACCCATCCTGTGGGTGGTGGTGGACCCCCATGCCCATCCTGTGGGTGGTGGTGGACCACCATACCCATCCTGTGGGTGGTGGTGGACCCCCATACCCATCCTGTGGGTGGTGGTGGACCCCCATACCCATCCTGTGGGTGGTGGTGGACCCCCATGCCCATCCTGTGGGTGGTGGTGGACCCCCATACCCATCCTGTGGGTGATGGTGGTCCCCATGCCCATCCTGTGGGTGGTGGTGGACCCCCATACCCATCCTGTGGGTGGTGGTGGACTCCCATACCCATCCTGTGGGTGGTGGTGGACTCCCATACCCATCCTGTTGGTGATGGTGGCCCCCATGCCCATCCTGTGGGTGGTGGTGGACCCCCATGCCCATCCTGTGGGTTGTGGTGGACCCCCATACCCATCCTGTGGGTGGTGGTGGACCCCCATACCCATCCTGTGGGTGGTGGTACTGGACCCCCATACCCATCCTGTGGGTGGTGGTGGACCCCCATGCCCATCCTGTGGGTGGTGGTGGACCCCCATACCCATCCTGTGGGTGGTGGTGGACCCCCATGCCCATCCTGTGGGCGGTGGTGGACCCCCATGCCCATCCTGTGGGTGGTGGTGGACCCCCATGCCCATCCTGTGGGTGGTGGTGGACTCCCATGCCCATCCTGTGGGTGGTAGTGGACCCCATACCCATCCTGTGGGTGGTGGTGGACCCCCATACCCATCCTGTGGGTGGTGGTGGGCCCCCATACCCATCCTGTGGGT
>NC_091163.1:3809385-3826885 GCF_040958095.1 Procambarus clarkii | reverse complement strand
TGGTTGAGTCGTGCAGCCCGTCCTCCAAACAAAGATCCAAAAGTGATTCCATGCACCCGCCAAACCCCCTGTTTATGAATGAAAAGCGGTTTACACACGACTCACAACTGCTGACGTTCGAACATATCCGGAACAAGTGCTTCACTGACGAATTTGGTTCGAATCACAATGCTATAAATGCTTCACCCACGTACTACAAATACAAATAATCGCCAACAGAACCTAAACACCTAACCTATCCTATGCCTATATATGCACAATATGCTAATATATTATAATATTTTTTTATACTTGAGAAAATTCCCGTTTTGAATGAACAGCATATTAAAATTTATGAATGCGTCTGTGGGGTCGACCGCTGGATGTAATGGACATGAGTCGAGGACGGGTTGGAGTCGTGTGTATACCGATTTGTGCAACCCGTCCTCGACTCAAGTCCATTACATTCAGCGGTCGACCCCACAGACGCATTCATAAATTTTAACATAATGTTCATTCAAAACAGGCATTTTCTCAGGTATAAATTAGTATTATAATATATTAGCATATTGTGTATATATAGGGATAGGTTAGGTTAGGTGTTTAGGTTCTGTTGGCGATTATTTGTATTTGTAGTACGTGGGTGAAGCATTTACAGCGTTGTGATTCGAACCAAATTCGTCAGTGAAGCACTTGTTCCGGATATGTTCGAACGTCAGCAGTTGTGAGTCGTGTGTAAACCGCTTTTCATTCATAAACAGGGGGTTTGGCGGGTGGATGGAATCACTTTTGGATCTTTGGAGGACGGGCTGGATTTGGGAACACTGCAAGACAGCGCGTCCTCATAAACAAAAGCCAAAGTCCATTCCATCCACCCGCCAAACCCCACTCTTTATGAATGAAAAAGCGGTTTACACACGACTCACAACTGATGACGTCCGAACACTTCCGGAACAAGTGCTTCACTGACGACTTGTGTTCGAATCACAACGCTGTAAATGCTTCACCCACGTACTACAAATACAAATAATCGCCAACAGAACCTAAACACCTAACCGAACCTATGCCTATATATGCAAAGTATGCTAATATGAACAATATGTTAAAATTGACTGACTGCGTCTTTGGGGTCGACCGCTGGATGGAATGAACTGAGAACGGATTGCTTGAGACGACAACAGAGAATTTAGCCAGGAAACTTTATAATCCTCCTTCGCGCATATGAAACAACATCCCATATTTACGTTTGGATTAACATAAGCGGGTTCCTCTAGTTAATTCTTTACCCAAACACACCGCCGTTTTCGTATTTCCCGCGCGAACTACTTTACACTGGCGGAAGCTTCTGGGTGTGCTGTGGCCCGCACCGCCCAGCAGTCTACGCGTGGTGTTCAACGCCCCCACACACCACCTTCCCTTGCACTTAGGGCTCCGTTCATAGCGTTTTCAGCACTTCCGTCACATCTCTGTCGTTGTTCAATGCTACTGGCACATCTTTAGGGCTGTGCCATCACCAGCACTAGTGCCACGTCGCTTCACAGCTGTTGACACATCTTCCAAGACTGTTGACATATCTTCCACGACTGTGGGACACATTACGTGGACATCAACACCTGCAGGGGGACACACATTCCACATTATGGGAATGTTTGGCCACCCGGAGGTATGAAACTGCCGTATATTGGTTAAAGTTAATAAACAAAATTAGCATTATGTATCCAGACCGTTATTGAGCATTTAATGCATGACAACGGGTTATTATTTATGTATACCGTATTAACACGGGTCATACAGAATATACGGGGTCTGTATACCATACAAATACGGGTTCCCCTCTTCCCCTACCATCTGATTTAACTGATTTTAGTCAAGTGAACCTTGTCGTATTTTTAAATCGTTGCGCAGTGCAAGGGTTAAAATCAATGTTGCAATGGATCTTTTTCATAAAATTCAGAACTCTTTCTTTCGTGATTGGAGATTTGAAACCTTTGGTTCAGGAATCTATCCTTGAGGCTATTTTAGTTTAACCCTTGTCAATCAATTTTAACGGTGTAAAATTATCCCAGGCACTCACATATATAAGACCTATACATATATTTTTGTATATATGTAGGCTTAGGTTAAGCGTTACTTATATTTACAAATACATGGGTGAAATATTTTGAGGGGATGTGAGATTCTAATATTTACAAAACATTGAACGAGAAAAGGTTGGAAATAATGGATTGAAAGTGGAACTTTTCGTTCGTAAATGGATAGTGGATGGATATTCGGGTGGGGGGGGGGGGGTAGTCTAGTTAGAGGGAGGCGCTCTAACTAATTTTTAATAGTTAACTAATTTTCTATTTTGGTCTTGCGTCCTTTCGTCGATCAAATGATTTGTAACTCCTTTTTTGCACTAGTCAATAAAAAAAATCACCGAAAAGATCTTTTTTCACTAAATAGTAAGAAAAAAAAAGTTGAAAAAAATACCTCTTTTGCGTCGATTTTGACGTAATTTGGTATATTCAATGTTTGAAATATTTTTGTTTTCGTCGTTAGTGTAAAAAAAGCCAATTACCAAAAAAAAAGGTGGGGGGGGGGGGGGGTTCGCTTTTACCCGATGTCAGAGCTGGTGAAGTCAATGCGGGTCAATGGTTTGACTTCTACAGTTTGTTGACGTCAGAGTATTTACATGAGGGTACGATGTGCCTTTTCTTTTTATTCTGAAAAGTATAGCTTTTTGTATGTAGTGGGGGTGAGAGGGGGGGGGGTGGTTGGGCATTACTCTCCCATGCTCTCACCCCTCCCCCCTTTCCCTTGTTAGGGACGTTCGATTCCCTACCCATTTACTACCCCTCCTCCCTTTCCCAGTAACCCCCCCTCCCACCTCTTCCCTTTTCTCATTTGCATCTCTTCAAAGTAATTAAATACTTTAATCCACACTCCGTTTTCTTTCTCTGTCTTCCATCGTTCTATAAGCTTTTAATATTATTCAGTCTCCTTAACGCGTTATTGTGTCTTTGTCTTAATTCCCCCATTCTCTTTCTTTCTCTCTCTCTCTCTCTCTTTCTCTCCCCGTCTTTGTGTAATCTGCTGTTCATACTTTATTAATGGTTTCTCTTTCCCCTTTATTCCTCTCTCTCCACTTTCACTACTTTTTTTCTATTATCGTTCTTCTCCCATTCGCTTCTTTCATTTTCTTCTTGTTTCTTCTCTCGTTTCTTAATCATCCAATTCCTTCCCCCCTCCTTGTTCCGTTCGGGAGGGGGGGGGGGGGGTAGGGAGTTATCGGGGGAAAGCGCCAAGTCATTACGACTATATAGGATAAGGATATAGGGCTATATAGCATGACTATATAAGTCAGGATAAGGATTTGGGATGGGACGGGGGGTTAGGAAGGAATGTGGTGCCCCAATCACTTAATGGACAGTCGGGGGATTGAACGCCGACCTGCAGGAAGGGAGATACCGTCGTTCTGTACCGTCCAGCCCAAGTGGTTTGGACAATGTCTTCAAGACAGTGAAAGTGTTCCCCCGTCTAATCTGTTCTATAGACGGGAAGAACTTGTTCAGTACCCGTTCTCTTGTCTGCGTAAAAAACACGACTGTTTGGCCCAATTTAAAACGATGCGTGGATAACGTCTCTACTACGGTGTTTTAATGTGGTGGTTTAGAACCGTAAGAAATGCGACGGATTAGGCCTCAAGATGGCTGGTTACTGCACGCGCGCGCGCGTTCTTGTGCGCTCCTGTGTGTGTGTGTGTGTGTGTGTGTGGGGGGGGGGTTGTTGTACAGGACTTTGTGTGTGTTGTGGTGGAGTGTTTGGCATGGTCCAGGGGAGTCCTGTGGATGATATTTGTTGTCTAGTTGGAGGCCTGGTCGAGGACCGGGCCCCGGGGGTCGCTGAGCCCCGAAATCACCTCAAGGTAACTACCTAAAGGTAGTTTGGTATCGCTTGCTCGCTCTCACTCCACTCACGTCCCAAGTACTGTCAATAAAAGTTAGTTTAAACAAACATTTTATAGTGGGAAGAAAATATAGAAAAGTTAGCATTATTTGGCATTTTTATTTCTCCAATTTCGTGGGGAAAAAATTATGATCGTCTGGGGACAGTAGGCCTATATTTATAATTATAATAAAAATAACATTATTATATTTTATTCAGGTAATAGTACATTCAAAACTAGTTACAAACAGCATATTGGATTTCTAGATAGAGCTAGTATATGGTAAGCCTAAAGCCAGTAATATTCACAGCGTTTCGGGCAGTCGATTTTTAGGCCTATCGACTTTCTTCTAGGGCTGGGACAGCTGCTGCCCTTTTCCCAAGATGCCTCCCACAACAGTTGGGTAGCTCCCGGATACTTGCTTACTTTTGACGTCATAGGAACAGAGGCGTGGGTTGAAATGAAACGTGCCCAAGCGTTTCTGTCTTACCTGGGGGATTGAACTTGTGCGTGCGCGCGTGTGTGTGTGTACTCACCTAGTTGTACTCGCCTAGTTGTGCTTGTGGGGGTTGAGCTCTGGCTCTTTGGTCCCGCCTCTCAACCGTCAATCAACAGGTGTACAGGTTCCTGAGCCTATTGGGCTCTATCATATCTACACTTGAAACTGTGTATGGAGTCAGCCTCCACCACATCACTTCCTAATGCATTCCATTTGTCAACCACTCTGACACTAAAAAAGTTCTTTCTAATATATCTGTGGCTCATTTGGGCACTCAGTTTCCACCTGTGTCCCCTAGTGCGTGTGCCCCTTGTATTAAACAGCCTGTCATTATCAACCATGTCGATTCCCTTGAGGATCTTGAATGTGGTGATCATGTCCCCCCTAACTCTTCTGTCTTCCAACGAAGTGAGGTTTAATTCCCGTAGTCTCTCCTCGTAGCTCATACCTCTCAGCTCGGGTACTAGTCTGGTGGCAAACCTTTGAATCTTTTCCATTTTAGTCTCATGCTTGACTAGATATGGACTCCATGCTGGTGCCGCATACTCCAGGATTGGTCTGACATATGTGGTATATAATGTTCTGAAAGATTCCTTACACAAGTTTCTAAAAGCCGTTTGTCGGAAAATCCGACAGCATTTAATATATCATACAGATAATAGCTGTATTGTATAAACAAGTTACCCATAGAAAACGTAACTTGTAGTGGAATTACCGTCTAAAGAAAACGGGATATCATCACCACATACTATTATAATTCACCATCTATTATGGTGGGAATTATTCTTAAATACATTAGTCTTTGGACTTTACCATCATAAAAACATCATATATAAATTAACTTAATTATCAATATTAAAGTAGAGTAAATGTGACCCTTCTATCACTTTCTGACATTTGGACAATGTAGGCCAGGCGTCAGTGGGGAAGGAGGGCAGCCATTGTTGTTGATACTAGACCAGAGGCTCACACGGGAGCAAATTCGGCTCCTGTTAATTTTACTTGGACGAAGTGTTATGGAAACCAAAGGTGTACCATCTCCAACACGATGTCTACAATTCAAGTTAAGTGTTCTTTCCGAAACCCATGTATCTTTCATTTATGGCCATTAATGTCATTATATAGGGTGACCCGGTTAGAGCACGACATAGCCTCAAACTAAAGGTAATTAAGCCAGGTCTTTAAGGTTCCATGTATAGTGTTTTCTCTGATATAGCTTGTCATATATAGAATCTGGCTTTACAGCTAGCGCCCTTTTGACAGGTCAAGACGAGGAAGCAAAGATTTTGTGCACCAGTTACTGGGTGATGGAAGCTACCTCAAAGAGGATAATTTGGTGTCTACACCCTAGTTATACCTGGTGGACTAACCTGCTGTACTATAAGATAAGGAACCTTTTCAATGTATGTAGTCTATTACTGTAGTTTGATTGGCTGCATATATATTAATTTAATAAACCCCCCTAATGTGTAGAGGATCGATTTGTGAGATTAAGAGATTATTGCAGAAATACAGTCCACTTATCATTATACAAATTGCTATCGAAGTATATAAATTAACGTAAATATAAATTCATATAAATTAAATAAATATAAATCTCACAGGTCGGTTCCCACACCGTTCTTATGTTAGCCAACCTGGCATGTGTGTGTGTGTGTGTATAGGACGCAGACCACTGAGCTACAGGAGCCTTCAACGCATAGTGATTGAGAACAGGTTCAACGGCCGCTCGTTCTGAACACGGAACCAGTGATTGAACTTCCTTTTGTGGGTTGGACAATCTTCAAGAAGCATTTAGACAATTCTTCAAGAAGCATTTAGACAAGCAACAGCCTGGTGGATCAAGCTCCCTCAAGCCAACCCTGGCCTCGGGCCGGGCTTGTGGAGTAGAAGAATTCCCAGAACCCCATCAAGCAGGCAGCCAAATTCTTGCAAAGAGTGCCGGATCAACCAGGCTGTGGAGGATGTATGGGCCTGCGGGCCGCTCCAAGCAACAGCCTGGTGGACCAAACTCTCACAAACGGAGCCTTGGATCCAGGCCGAGGCTCCAAGAGTAGAACAACTCCAGAAACCCTACCCAGGTATTTCCCAGGTATATACATACAGTTCTCACTGCTAAATGCACCAATCTTGTAGTTTTAATACAATATTTACATTTGAACAACAACAAGATGTATTTGTAAACATAAAAAGGAAATTTATTTGTGCCGAAGAAACTACTCAGAACTTGAGTTCCGTGATTGTATTTTTTTTTCTTTTTTTGGGGCGAGGAATTGGCAGTTGGTGATGAGGTTGCAATTTAGGGAAATTCTGGGGACGTGCAATGTTGCACATATTGGTGCGTGGAGCACCTCTGGTGATGGGCGGGGGGGGGGGGGGGGTTGTGGTGGGTGAACAGGTGAATTGTTGAAGTATTGCCTTCCATACCCCCTTCCCTTTCTCTTCCCTTTCCCTTTCTCTTCCCCTTCCCTCCCCTTCCCCTTCCCTCCCCTTCCCTTTCCCTTTCTCTTCCCCTTCCCTCCCCTTCCCCTTCCCTCCCCTTCCCTTTCCCTTCCCATTTCCTCTATTCCCTCTACCACCTCTCTTCTTTTCATTCACTTTACCCCCCCCCCTTCCCTACTTCATTTCCCCATTCCCTATACTGCACCATCCTCTATTCCCTCTCTCTCCATTTCTTCCCCACTCCCCCCTTCTTAATTATCGACTACTTCTCCATTCATCATAATTATCCCCATCTCCCCCTACCCCTTTCCTTTCTTCAGCTGTTGTTAATTATCGTTCTTCAGGTATTTGTTTCAATTACAATTTTGCGTCTAATTTGCGCTCTTTTGTCAGTGATTATTTGGCTGACTTATAATTATTTTTTTTTTGTGAGGGGGGCGGGGGAGGGTTGTTAGCTCTTGGACCCCGCCTTTCTAACCGTCGGTTAACTACTGCACTGCTGACTCTAGATTTATTTTCCTCTTATCATATCTACTAAATATTTCTTACACACACACACACACACACACACACACACACACACACACACACACACACACACACACACACACACACACACACACACACACAGTAGTTTCAAAGCGTTATATGACAAAGAGTGCTGAGAAGACGGGACACCACGAGCGTAGCTCTCATCCTGTAATTACACTTAGGTAATTACACTTAGGTAATTACACACACACACACACACACACACACACACACACACACACACACACACACACACACACACACAGGAGTTGGTCCGAGAGCTAGAACGCGATCCTTCAGGCACAAATAGGTGAGCATATTTACTGATAGGTGAAGCGGCATCAGGGTGAAAGAAACTCTTCCCATTTGGTTTCTACCTCGACCGGGAATCGAACTCGGGCCCCTTAAGTGTGCGACCCCTCAGAGCCCGCCCTAAGATTTCCCTAACGTCAAGAAACTGTCGTACTAAAATGGCCCTTATCCTAACCTACCAGAGGACCCAAAACAGAAAACGGGGCAGTATGTCGATTTTTGGCCAAAGGTAAGAAAGAATATACGTAAAAAATGCGACGTTCTTTTAGGAAGACGGGTTGACTACGTCTCTGTGTGTGTGTGTGTGTGTGTGTGTGTGTGTGTGTGTGTGTGTGTGTGTGTGTGTGTGTGTGTGTGTGTGCGGGTGAGTGTGTGCGGGTGAGTGTGTGCATGCATGCGTGTGTGCATGCGTGTGTGCATGCGTGTGTGCATGCGTGTGTGCATGCGTGTGTGTGTGTGTGTGAGAGCGCGTGCGTGTGTGTGTATATCTGGTTATTAAACAGTTACTCCTACCTCAATTGGCACTTAATTCTGCTTTATAGGATTCGCTATCATACATTTGGCGATAGTGAATGTTATCTTCGTCCGGAAACTATGTTTGGTATTGGCACTGTTGTGTGGGCAGGTGAGGGGGGGGGGTAGTGCCGTTGTGGGCAAGAGTGGGGGGGGGGGGAGAGGGGGATTGGCTGTGTGTGGGAGAGGGGGAGGGATTGGCTGTGTGTGGGAGAGGGTGAGGGATTGGCTGTGTGTGTGGGAGAGGGATTGGCTGTGTGTGTGGGGGAGGGATTGGCTGTGTGTGGGGGGGAGGGATTGGCTGTGTGTGTGGGAGAGGGGGAGGGATTGGCTGTGTGTGTGGGGGAGGGATTGGCTGTGTGTGTGGGGGAGGGATTGGCTGTGTGTGTGGGAGAGGGGGAGGGATTGGCTGTGTATGGGGGAGGGATTGGCTGTGTGTGTGGGGGAGGGATTGGCTTTGTGTGTGGGAGAGGGGGAGGGATTGGCTGTGTGTGTGGGAGAGGGGGAGGGATTGGCTGTGTGTGTGGGAGAGGGATTGGCTGTGTGTGTGGGGGAGGGATTGGCTGTGTGTGTGGGGGAGGGATTGGCTGTGTGTGTGGGAGAGGGGGAGGGATTGGCTGTGTGTGTGGGGGAGGGATTGGCTGTGTGTGTGGGGGAGGGATTGGCTGTGTGTGTGGGGGAGGGATTGGCTGTGTGTGTGGGGGAGGGATTGGCTGTGTGTGTGGGAGAGGGGGGAAGGATTGGCTGTGTGTGGGGGGGAGGGGGGCATTGGCTGTGTGTGTGGGAGAGGAGGGGGATTGGCTGTGTGTGTGGGGGGAGGGGGAGGGATTGGCTGTGTGTGTGGGGGGAGGGGGAGGGATTGGCTGTGTGTGTGGGGGGAGGGGGAGGGATTGGTTGTGTGTGTGGGGGGAGGGGGAGGGATTGGCTGTGTGTGGGGGGAGGGGGAGGGATTGGCTGTGTGTGTGGGGGGAGGGGGAGGGATTGGCTGTGTGTGTGGGGGGAGGGGGAGGGATTGGCTGTGTGTGTGGGGGGAGGGGGAGGGATTGGCTGTGTGTGTGGGGGGAGGGGGAGGGATTGGCTGTGTGTGTGGGGGGAGGGGGAGGGATTGGCTGTGTGTGTGGGGGGAGGGGGAGGGATTGGCTGTGTGTGTGGGGGGAGGGGGAGGGATTGGCTGTGTGTGTGGGGGGAGGGGGAGGGATTGGCTGTGTGTGTGGGGGGAGGGGGAGGGATTGGCTGTGTGTGTGGGGGGAGGGGGAGGGATTGGCTGTGTGTGGGGGGGGAGGGGGAGGGATTGGCTGTGTGTGTGGGGGGAGGGGGAGGGATTGGCTGTGTGTGTGGGGGGAGGAGGAGGGATTGGCTGTGTGTGTGGGGGGAGGGGGAGCGATTGGCTGTGTGTGTGGGAGAGGGGGAGGGATTGGCTGTGTGTGTGGGAGAGGGGGAGGGATTGGCTGTGTGTGGGAGAGGGGGGATTGGCTGTGTGTGTGGGAGAGGGGGGGGATTGGCTGTGTGTGTGGGAGAGGGGGGATTGGCTGTGAATGAGAGTGAAAGGGGGGGAGCAGAATAAGTGGAATGGAATAGACGAATGAGAGGTGGAGAGAAGGGAGAGGAGAAGTTAAATGAGAAGGTATACACGAGGAGTAATTAGTTAAGTGTGGGATGGAACAGATGTGAAAGGGAAGAGGAGGAGGAGGAACAGAAAGGGGAGAAAGGGGGCGCAGCAAGACATGTAAATGGGTTAAAAGAAGGGAACCCAAGACAGGTGAGCGGTTATAAATATTAAACAATTCTGAGAGAAGGGAGAGGGGGAGAGATGGAAAAGGGAGGGATGGAGGTCGATAACAAAAGCCAGGGAGGGAGGTAGATAACGAAACTAATCACGAATACTAGTGACCTCTTGGTGAATCAAGGCTTTTGGAACCATTCATGTTCTCCATTTATTGTCCATCGTTAGTTAATGGGTAGTTAGCACCCCTTAAACCACCAACCTCTAGCCTCAGCCAAGAGAGCATAGGCCTATTAGACGAGATAGTTACTCCCCTCCTCCCCCCCACCCATTAAGGTCGCTAACCTCACCCGGGTTCGTTACCCGATTCCTTACCAAGAAACTGAACCACTACCCGACTTTTTTTTATTCATTATCCTTAACGACCCAACAGGGCCATTTAGCTACTGTCCTCTCGTAAAAAAAAAAATTAACCTCGCTCTGGGGACGAGTGAAGACAAAAAAATACATTGACAATTTTCCTTCAATATGGTGATAGAATCCAATGTTACAATGGTAGTTTTTCCACGGTTAAATTATTGTTAATGGGGCTGAAATGTTAATGATTTCTGAAAGGTGGAAAAGTTAGATTTCCCAAAACAAGGTTATTAGGGGCTAGAAGAACCGTAGCGTCATGAAAAAGCAAGGTCTGAAATGGGGCGAGGACCAAGCTCTGAAATAGGATGCTTCTAGCAAATGCCGTTATATATATATATATATATATATATATATATATATATATATATATATATATATATATATATATATATATATATATATATATATATATATATATATAAACAAACAGCATTTACAGTATATATATATCTCTAAAAATGATTTTGTAATCATATGGGAGGATCTTAGGGGGAACTTGCGAGGTCTTCCCGTCGTGAATACCTGTACCTGCGAGGTCTTAACTTGCTTAGAATTTAACTGAAGGGTTTAAAAGCTACTTGAATATATATTATTTTTTAACATGGGTGAATACAGATGTTGTTGTTGTTTTTAAGATTCTCTACCTAGAACAACAAGTTCCAAGTAGCACGGGCTATGGTGAGCCCGTAGAAATACAGATGATTAGCGACTGTTGAATCAGGCTGTCGGCTTTCCCTTAGTTCGTAACCTAATTCCTTAATCATTGTCCCTTTGTCACCCTTGTTTGCTGTACTTGTACGCCCCTTTTCCGGGACGTATTTAACTTAACAGCACCACTTTACGAAACCTTTACATCTTCCCTACATCTCCGCAACTTTACGCGGTTGTCTTAAAGCCACAAGAAGGATTGGCAAGTTTTCCTAACTCGTAAGCTTTATTATGTAAATAAAGCCGCCATAATTAAAATAAAAGATGTACAGGTTTCGTGAGGTTGATACGTGTGTGTATATAGATATTTCATAGAGTTCATTTGTAGGTGTCGCTTTGTTTTTATATTTTGGATAATAGGATTTATCAGTCTTTGTTGCTCTGTTCCTCATGTGATTTGTATTCATCAATGTTACTCATCCCCATCAATTATCTTCTCTCCCCTTTCGTCTCGTCGTTAACGTTGCTTCTTGTATAATTTTTTTTTGGGGGGAGGGCTTCACACACCACAGGTCTTGTGTGTCGTTTTCTAGAAGCTTCGACGTTATTCTTAGAGCTTCCTTGATGCTCTAGTTGTCGTTAGAGGTTTATTGAACAAGCGACGAGTCGCAATCGACTTGAGAATGGTCCAGGACGGACCGAAACGTCATCGTCGTCGTCCCTTCACCTTCTAGTGTGTGTGTGTGTGTGGTCTGGTCAACGTTTATTGAACGTCTTGTCGTTCCCTTCACAGCTTGCCCTGAAGCCCCCATCTAAAGTCCTCATCATCGTCTCCTCTTCAATTTCATTTCCCGGTCAGTTTCTCATCTCCATATTGTCTCGTGTAATGTTATGTAATATTCTCGTGTGTTGTTATATATTCGTGATTGGTTCCTTTGTCTCTCTCTCTCTCTCTCTCTCTCTCTCTCTCTCTCTCTCTCTCTCTCTCTCTCTCTCTCTCTCTCTCTCTTTTCCTTCCTTCCTTCCTCCTCCCCTTCTTTTTGCTGCCCCTGTTGCCTCTCATCTCTCTTCCCAATTTCTAATTTCTGTTCCATTTCGTTCATTTTTAGTTCTGGGTTTTTGATAGATTTCACATATTTAGATTTAGATTTTTTAGATTAGATTTAGATTTAGACAGATTTAGAGGTTTTTTGGTTTTGTTCGAAGTTTCTTGTTTCATTATGTTTATATTTTTGTCAGTTTTTCAGTTTCACAGATGTAGTGGGGCTGTGTTATGACAGGTGTGTGTGTGTGTCACAGCTGTGTGGGGCTGTGTAATGACAGGTGTGTGTGTCACAGCTGTATGGGGCTGTGTAATGACAGGTGTGTGTGTCACAGCTGTATGGGGCTGTGTAATGACAGGTGTGTGTGTCACAGCTGTATGGGGCTGTGTAATGACAGGTGTGTGTGTGTGTCGCAGCTGTGGAATCCTCCAATGGACTTGATCTCATCACTAATACACACACGCACGCACGCGCACGCACACACACACACACACACACACACACACACACACACACACACACACACACACACACACACACACACACACACACGCACACGCACGCACGAGAGAGACTTGACGTACTGTTAATATCGCAGGGAGACATCTTTATGCAACTCATTTGCAATAAATGCAAAAACTTTTCCCTCCCCCCACCCCCCTGAACTTTGCACCGTCTCGTATCAACTTCTGCAGGCACGGGGCGGGGGGGGGGGGGCGGGGGGAGATTGAAAAGCATTGCAATCCCCCCCCCCCCCTCCTTGCAGAAATCAATCGATTTTTGCACGCAGAGTCGATGGGCATTTAGAGTTGTAAATTTGTTTTGGTCTTTAAATTGGCACAAAAGGGGGAGGGGGGGGGCGGGGTAAGGGGCCTGTAACTTTACACAAGGGTTGGTAACTTTGCACGCAAAAGGGGATTGGGGGGGGGGGGGAGTTGGTTACTTTGCGCGCGTTGCAAGTAAGTTGAGAGGACTTGAGTTTGTATTTTGTGCCTCTGCTTTATTTCCTCCTTTATGGAATGGTGATATCACCGCTGTTTTAAGTATGTTGGCGATAATACCAGACTGGTTATCCTCCTTTGGGAGGATAACCAGCCTGGTTATCCCCCCTCGGGAGGATAGAGGGAGGAGGTGGAGGGGAGGTAAATATGCACGATAGCCAGTAAATTTCCCCGGCACGGGAAAAATTTTCACGAGGGAGTCTGTAAATTGTAAATTCAGGTGCAGTTGGCGTGGGAGTAGTAATGCACGCTGCACATGCAACAGTGGTCCCCTCCCCCTGCAACAACGGTGATGCCAGCACACGGAAATAACGTAAAAGTATGGCCAATGAATAGCGATATTTGGGGTTAATTATTGTGATGGGTAGTTATGATTGGGAGGGGTGATTTGTTTCTTAGGTCTGTTTAAACACACACATTTCAAACACCTTATTTCATCTGGTTATTGCTCTTCTATTATTTCTTCTCCACCTCCCTCGCTTTCTCGCGTTCTCTCTCTCTCTCTCGTTCCCGCGCGGCGTCTGTTCTTTCCCGCGCGGCGACGTCGCTCCCCCAGCCCCCCCCCTCACTAAACCAGGCGGGCCAGGTGTTGCCTCACACCAGGTAATCAGCCGGCTCAAAGGTTGCCGGCGCCTCCATTAATAAACATAATTCCAGGGGGTTAATACCGGTAATTCTGGTGATCATGCGAGCTGCTGCTGCTGCCTCTTTTTGGGTTCCTCGAGTTGTTTCTTATGTGTGTGTGTGTGTGTGTGTGTGTGTGTGTGTGTGTGTGTGTGTGTGTGTGTGTGTGTGTGTGTGTGTGTACTCGCTTAGTTGTGCGTGTGTGTGTGTACTCGCTTAGTTGTGCGTGCGAGGCGGTTGAGTTCTGGCTCTTTGGTCCCGCCTCTCAACTGTCAGTCACCAGGTGTACAGGTTCCTGAGCCTATTGGGCTCTATCATATCTACATTTGAAACTGTGTATGGAGTCAGCCTCCACCACATCACTGCCTAGTGCATTCCATTTGTTAACTACTCTTGACACTGAAAAATGATTTCTAATGTTTATGGCTCATTTGGGTACTCGGTTTCCACTGGTACCCGGTTTCCTTGTTCGTGTTCCACCCATGCTAGAGAGTTTTTGTCCATCCTGTCAATTCCCCTGAGAATTTTGTAGGTGGTGATCCTGTCTCCCCTAACTCTTCGGTTTCCCAGGGACGTCAGGTTTAGCTCCCGTAGGCTTTCCTCGTAGCTCATCTCTCTCGGCTCTGGGGCTAGTCTGGTGGCATACTTGTGAATCTCTTCTAACTTTGTCTTGTGTTTAACTCGCTATGGACTCCAGGCTGGAGCTGCATTCTCCAGGATTGTAATTTGACTCTTGCAGGATTTCACCTCCCAGATGGTACCCTGTGTTCAGCCTCCTGCTCACTTCGCCTAATTTCACTACTTTACACTTTCCTGAGTTGAACTTTAGCACCAATTTCCAAACCATTCCACCAGTTTGTCCAGGTCGTCCTGTAGTCTGTCTATCTTCATCTGTCTTGATTCTCCTCATAATTTTTACAAAATCAGCAAACATTGAGAGGAATGAGTCTATACCCTCTGAAAGATCGTTTACATATATTAGAAACAGGATGGGTCCAAGTACAGAGCCCTGTGGGACTCCTGGTGACATCTCGCCACTCTGATGTCTCCCCCCTCACCATTACTCGCTGTTTCCTGTTGCTTAGATACTCCCTTAGCCACTGGAGCACCTTCCCTTTTACTCCTGCCTGTTGCTCCAACTTTTGTAACAGCCTTTAATGGGATACTGTGTCAAAGGCTTTCTGACAGTCCAAAAAAATGCAGTCGGCCCATCCTTCTCTTTCTTGCCTTAATTTTTTGTTTGCTTGGTCATAGAATTCTATTAAAACTGTGAGGCATGATTTACCATCCCTGAACCCATGCTGGTGGTGTTAAAAAGCTGTTTCCCTCCAGATGCTCCACGAGCCTTTTCCTCACGATCTTCTCCATCGCCTTGCATGGTATACAAGTTAGGGAAACTGGCCTGTAGTTCAGTGCCTCTTGCCTGTCACCCTTTTTGTATATTGGACGGCTAACTACGTTAGCTGTCTTCCAGCTTTCCAGTAGGTCTCCTGCGTACTTGCCTAATTGTGCTTGCGGGGGTTGAGCTTTGGCTCTTTGGTCCCGCCTCTCAACTGTCAATCAACTGGTGTACAGATTCTTGAGCCTACTGTGTGCGTGTGTTGGCCTCTGTTGAGTTAGATTTTTTCTTGTGGATAGAGTCGAATTGGTCCATTTATTGCCTTGATGTCGATTCTCCATCTCCGTGATCTTGTCTCGTTTTCTTATTTGGCGAGGTGAGGAGGTGGGGAGAATGGGGGGTTGTACTTTATGAACAAGTTACTTGCCCGATCATACAAGGCCAGAATCAAGCGCGGGTAAACGGCGAGAGCACGCACGCACGCTTCTTGTATATCCCCCCCTGTAAGAAAATCCCATGTTTCTGAACCATCTCGTCGGGGTAAAACTTTATCCTTCGGTCTGTGTGTATATATATTTTTTAAAGTCGGCCATTAGGCTGGTTGAAGAGCCCCGGTAATCAGGCTCATTCCCGGGCTTAATTGGCCTATTCTCACGAAAAGCCCCGTGGTGGCGAGGCTAAATTTATATTCATAATCAAACGGGCGGCCGGATTTGTAATTACGCCTCTGATGAGCTCCAATCTCCAGCAACAATTTCCTCGGGAAGGGGGAGTGGGGTGGGGGGGGGGGATAGGTGGATATAGAACCCCCCACACCCCTCCCTATGTAAATGTTAGTGAGGGGGGAGGGAGTAAGGGTGGTGAGGGAGGGCAGGGGGTAGTGAGAGAAAAGGGGGGGGGGCAGGGGGTAGTGAGAGAAAAGGGGGGGGGGGCAGGGGGTAGTGAGAGAAAAGGGGGGGGGGCAGGAGAGGTGAAGGAAGGAGGGGGGGGGGAGGTTGTGGGGGCTGATATTATCAAGTGTTCAATTGGTAAACGGAAAATAACAGGATGTTTAACATTGGTAAGTTTTCCAGGTATTTGTGTATGGGGAAAACGGGGTACTTCAGCGAAACAGTCTGACTGATTGCGCCCTGTACCCTGACTCATAGAAGCAAAACGTGTGTTTCATGCCCGGTGAGTGAAGGTTCATACACTGAGGATGACAAAGAAATCAGTGAAATCCTAAAAAAAAAAACAGTATGAGGACATGTTTAGTACTCCGATACACAGCATGAAAGTGGAAGATCCGGACAACTTCTTTATGCGGGATATCCAAACCCCGGTAAATATAATTGATATCAACACGAGCGTGGCAGATTTTGAAAGAGAAATTGACAATATGCCCATGCACTCAGCCCTAGGTCCAGACTCATGGAATTTAATTTATAATAAAGAAATGCAAAGTGCCGGTAGCACAGGCACTCGGTATAGTGTGGAGGAAGAGCTTGGACACGGGGGAGATACCAGATGCGCTTAAAGTAGCAGACATAGCCCCCTCTACACAAGGGAGGGAGCAAAGCATTGGCAAAGATTTATAGACACTTGCATTAACGTCCCACATAATAAAAGTATTTGAGAGAGTGATCAGGAGCCAGGTCACTAGTTTCATGGAGACCAATGACCTCCACAACCCAGGCCAACATGGATTTAGAGCAGGAAGATCATGCCTCTCACAGCTACTTGACCACTATGACAAAATCACTGAGGCATTAAAGGAAGAACAGAATGCAGATGTGGTATACACAGACTTCGCAAAGCCATTCGATAAATGTGACCATGGAGTGATAGCACACAAAATGAGGTCAATGGGAGTAACTGGTAAAGTAACTAAGTAAATAACTCGGTTTTCCGTCGAAAAGAACACAGTAACAGTCAACCATATAAAGTAGTCCAAGTGCGGTTAAAGGCTCTGTACCTCAGGGTACAGAGGTACAGAGCCTTTACCTTTACTGAGCCTTTACCACCCTGTAAACAGAGTGGTAAAGGCTCAGGGTACCTTAAAGTATTAGGTGTTAGTGTGCTTTCCTAACATTTCACAACTAACTGAACTTTGTCGATTTTAGCCATAAAATTGTGAATGGAGGTGGCTTCTGCAACGTCTTCCTTCAGTGCATAAAACTTGCTGACCAACCGTACAGGATAGAACCGTTTCCATGCCTTTTTCGACCATATTAACATTTCCAGCTTTCATGTATGTCCTCCTTTGAACTTGCTCCTTTTGTGCATTACCTTCAGTATCTTGTATATTGCGATCATATCCACCCCACCTTGTTTCATTTGACCTGAAGTGTTCCGAGTTTGAGTTCCCTTAACCAGTCCTCGTAGCTTTGTTTTGGAGGGCGTGAGAAGAATTAAGGGATGGAATGGGGAGCATTGAGGGAGGGAGGGAAAAGGAAAGGGGAGGGACAGAGGTAAGAGGAAGGAAAGGAAAGGAAAGGGAAGGAGTACGTTGAGCTCTTAAA
>NC_091163.1:3782979-3802979 GCF_040958095.1 Procambarus clarkii | reverse complement strand
ACTATCACCTGAGGACCACATAAAGAATATTGTGCAAGGAGCCTATGCTATGCTTTCTAACTTTAGAATTGCATTTAAATACATGGATGGCGATATACTAAAGAAATTGTTCATGACTTTTGTTAGGCCAAAGCTAGAATATGCAGCTGTTGTGTGGTGCCCATATCTTAAGAAGCACATCAACAAACTGGAAAAGGTGCAAAGACATGCTACTAAGTGGCTCCCAGAACTGAAGGGCAAGAGCTACGAGGAGAGGTTAGAAGCATTAAATATGCCAAAACTAGAAGACAGAAGAAAAAGAGGTGATATGATCACTACGTACAAAATAGTAACAGGAATTGATAAAATCGACAGGGAAGACTTCCTGAGACCTGGAACTTCAAGAACAAGAGGTCATAGATTTAAACTAGCTAAACACAGATGCCGAAGAAATATAAGAAAATTCACCTTCGCAAATAGAGTGGTAGACGGTTGGAACAAGTTAAGTGAGAAGGTGGTGGAGGCCAAGACCGTCAGTAGTTTCAAAGCGTTATATGACAAAGAGTGCTGGGAAGACGGGACACCACGAGCGTAGCTCTCATCCTGTAACTACACTTAGGTAATTACACTTAGGTAATTACACACACACACACACACACACACACACACACACACACACACACTCACACAGGGTGACAAGAAACTTAGTCAAATCCTATAACACCGGTATGAGGCTATGTTTATCAAACAGGAATGACGTTGTAAAGTAGGGCGATGGATGTTCAATTTCCAGTCAAAATGAATGCAAAAAGTAAGTCAAACAAAAGCAAGTTCAACCACAGACCTTGCACCAATACATTTTCTTCTTTTCATATCAAATATAGACAAAAATACAAGTCACAGCTTCGTATCATCATCTGCAGTTGATACAAAAATCCAGCATGAAAATTACTTCTATAAAATACATTGAAAAACTACAAGCTAATATTAATTATTTTTCGATAAGGCAACGGAAAATATCATAATGTTTTATAGTGACAAATGCCAGGGAATTAGATATGGAAAGAAAGAAAACCTTAAACAGGGTACAAGACACAATTAGATGTACTCAAAGTAGGAAAGCAACATGTCAAGGATTTGGGAATAATGATGTCCGACGATCTAACGTTTAGGGAGCATAACCAAGCAAATATTGCGGCAGCCAGAAAAATGATAGGATGGATTACGAGAACTTTCAAATCCAGGGATCCCATCACAATGGTTGTACTCTTCAAGTCACTTGTGCTGTCCCGTCTTGAGTACTGCTCAGTACTCACTTCCCCCTTCAGAGCAAGAGAGATTGCTGAAATAGAGGGAATACAGAGAACATATACGGCACGCATAGACGAGATAAAACACCTAAATTATTGGGATCGTCTCAAAGCTCTCCAAATGTTCTCTCTAGAAAGGAGACGAGAGAGACATCACATAATATATACTTTAAAGATAATGTAGGACAAATTTGCATAGTAGATTAAGATACTAAAGCGAATGATAAATTTGTTGGTAATGCAGAATAGAACCAGTGAAGAGCAGGGATGCCATAGGCACAATCAGAGAACACTATCAACATCAGAGGTCCGCGGTTGTTCAACACCCTCCCAGCGAGCATAAGAAATATTGCCGGAAGAAAAGTGGACTTCAAGAAAAAGTTAGACATTTTTCTCCAAGGAGTGCCGGACCAACCGGGCTGTGGTGGGTATGTGGGCCTGCGGGCCGGTCCAAGCAACAGCCTGGTGGACCAAACTCTCACAAGTCAAGCCTGGCCTCAGGCCGGGCTTGGGGAGTAGAAGAACTCCCAGAACCCCATCAACCAGGTACAATCCAGGAGAGATTAGGGAATCCTATTCAGTACGGAGTTGTCATACTAGGTAAACATAGTAAAGCCTTGAGGGGCCGTATTCACGAAGCAGTTACGCACGTACTTACGAACTGTTTACAAGCATGAAAACTTGCCAATCAACTGTTGTTATTGTTATAAACAGCCTCCTGGTGCTTCGGAGCTCATTAACTGTTTAATCAACGTAAACTCCAGTACTGCCCTACAGTACCGATAAAATTGTTGTGTAGCATCTCTCATGCGCATGAATTAGGCGAGTTACAGGACTTCTCAGGATCTAGAATCCTTTTCTTCCTGAACAAATCCACAAGGGCCGTGACGAGGATTCGAACCTACGTCCGAGAGCATCCCAGATGCTACCTTAATCAACTGAGCTACGACATGGTTAAAAGAATTGCAACCAGAAATTCTACTGAATTTACTTACCTTTTCTTCCTCTTCTGTTAATTTTTGTAATCCTTACCCACCAAACACACACCGAAACTACGACGTTGCTACAACGTTCGAACAAGATTTAATACCTCCTAACCAGTTATAAGAACCAATATAACAAGTTTTAACAACGTTCTAATACGTCAAAAACACGTTAAGCCAAGATGTATCAACTTTATTACAAGTTGTAACAAGCGGAAAATAGGGTCAGTTACGGTTTGTGTTTCCAGGGTATAGACCCTTGTCAGAATGTCACCCCTATCCTCTTATGTCAATTCTTCTTTCCATCTACAATTCTCTTTCATTCCCCCTCTTCACCACTTCCTTTTTTCTTCTGGGCCCTTGTCCCTATTTTTCCTGTCTATTTCCCTCTCATTTCGTCTCTTCTTTCTTCCTATTTTTCACTATATTTCTTACATATTTATCTATCCATGTCTCTTCACTTTCCTTTCTCTCTCTCTTCTCACTGGAAGAGGCAGAAGGGGTCTGCCTTTTCCACTGGTAACTCCATTACAGACTTCGTCCACTCTTGGCGGCAGCGTAATGATTTGCGTCCCTTCTACGCAACAGTATAAGAGTTTGCGTCTCGTCTTAGCGGCAGCATAAGGGGTTTGTGTCTCCTCATGGCAGCAGCAGCAGCAGCGTAAGAGTTTGCGTCTCCTCATGGCAGCAGCAGCAGCGTAAGAGTTTGCGTCTCTTCATGGCAGCAGCAGCAGCGTAAGAGTTTGCGTCTCCTCATGGCAGCAGCAGCAGCGTAAGAGTTTGCGTCTCCTCATGGGAGCAGCAGCGTAAGAGTTTGCGTCTCATGGCAGCAGCGTAAGAGTTTGCGTCTCCTCATGGGAGCAGCAGCAGCGTAAGTTTCTCAAGCTTGACCCCCGCTGGTGGCGAGTATCATGGCTGGCAACTATGGCGGCGACCAGGGGCTCCCCTGGCAGCGGCGGGGGGTCCGGGAGTCAGTGTGCCGCTGGCTGAGGTGGAGGAAGGTTGTGCGTCGAGCAGCTCCCACTCATCGACAAAGCGACGACGCGGGGAGGGAACTGTTTTATATATTTTTTTTTTGCCCCTGCAGTTTAAAAAAAATCTAAATTTTGGGGGGGCTTGTTCCGAAAAAAAGCGTTACTCTACCCCCTCCTCCCCTTCTCCAACTGGTAAAATTCATTATGCATATTGTTCATCAGGAGGAAGACGAAATGTGAAAGCGAAATTATATGATAAATTATAAAACATATATAATAGAAATTAGGGCAGTAGCCCCCCCAAAAAAAATGCAAAACAGTAAGAGATAAACATGCCGTCATTGATGCAGGAATTTTGTTCTCATAATTTTTGAAAGTATATGGAAAATTACGCATCAAAAATAATCCGTGGAAGATCAAATTATTTGGCCCGCCCGCCCGCCCGCCCTCACGTGGGCGTGTGGGGGTCCCTTGCTGATGTGTCGTCTTGGGCCCCCAAGACGGTATCTGCGATGGATTAAGATAAGTGTGGATGATTGGGGGGCGTGTGGGGGAAGTTTTGATGGGCAGGGGAATATTGTGGGGGAATGTAGGGGCGTCTGTGGAGAAAACAAAAGTAATAGGGAAGTTTGTGAGTTAGAGAGAAAGTATTTGTTCCCTTTCTCTAATCTAGACTGTCTCCTCAGCTAGGCTAATGTCTCCTTTGCCAGCTATGTCTCGGTGGCACTGCTTTCAGGTTGCGATTTCCAACCATAATTGGGTAAATATTTCCTCCCACTTTTTTTAAGGTTGCTAGTGTATCTCTCTCTCTTTTTTGGGGGGCTATGTCCACTTTTTTTTTTGCCTTTGGTTTCCCTTTTAGGCCATTGTTTATCACCCTCTTTTTATTGCAGATATTTTTGTGGTTTCCAATTATTTTTTTAGGCTATTATTCCCCCTCTTTTAGCCTATTTTTTCCTTCTACTTTGTGTTTTCCACCCTTTTAGGCTACTGTTTCTCCCCCTTTTTAGGCTATTGGCTTTTGTTTCTATCATTTTGTGTACTGTGTTCCCTCTTTTATGCTACAGTTTCCACTATTTTGTGCTATGTCCCCCTCCCCTCTTTTGTGTAACTGTTTTCTCCCTTATGTTACAGTTCCCTCCCCTTTTATGCTTCTATTTCCCCTTTTATACTTCAGTTTCCACTTTTCATGTAGCTGTTTTAGGCTATTGTTTCCCCTCATTTTTAGCCTTCTGTTTTCCCCCTCTTTTGAGCTCGCTGTTTTCCCTGTCTCTAGCCCATATTTTTTCCCCTTTCCCCATTTCTTCATTAATGTTATCTTTTCCTCGCCTTTCGTTAACTTTTGTGTCCTTGAGGGTGCTTTTTTAGGCTACTTTTTGCCTTTTTTGGGGGGAGGAAATTTCTGCATTTTTTGAGGGAATTTTTTGACCCATTTTGATTATTTTTCCCCCTGCTTGATTGCTAGTTATTCTGGACTACTATTTTTTCCCCAATTTATAGCTATTATTCGCCCCTTTTCTTGTCTATTATTTGCCCCTTTTCTTGTCTATTATTTGCCCCTTTTCTTGTCTATTATTTGCCCTTAGAAGAAGCTGGGAACTAATTTTGAGAGTAAGAAGTTACCAAGTAACTGGAACCTCTTCGGAAGCTAGTTAGAAACTTCGGTTTATTGACGCCTGCGTTTCGGACGAGTTAATTGGCAGGTTAACACCTTAAGTGTTAATTGGCAGTCAGCCAGTCTCTTGTTAATTGTGGTTAACGATTCTATCGTTTATTTGGTAGTTAAACGGTTGTATTGCTTAAAATTGGTAACTAATGCTGCTACTCTTTAATTCGTAATTTATGGTTCGATTAGCTAATTAGTTGTTAAGGGTTCAGTTGCTAATCTGTAGTTAACGATTCTATTGTTAATTTGGTAAGTAACTGTTCTATATTTAAATGGTAATTAAGTTATGTATTTAATTGGTAGTTAATGGTTCTCTTGGTAATTGGTAGTTAATGGTTCTCTTGGTAATTGGTAGTTAACATCTCGAGCGTTAACTGCTTAACCATCGTTACGGAGGCCACTTAAATCACCAGTCAATTACGAATTTCCGAATTGGCCGAATCTGGAAATGAGGAATGAATGATAAAGCAGGAGAATGAGAAATATAGACTAATAAGGGAAAAAGAATGAGTGATACAGAGAAAGATAAATAGCAAAAAAAATACAGATAAAATAGTGAAAGGTAGTGATAAAATAGGGAAAGTTACAGGGCATAATAAAACAAGGGAAAAATATAGGGAAAAAAATAGGGGAGATTGGAAAAAAAACAATGAGAGAAGAGGTTTAATGAGACAGTGATAATGAAAGGAAATAGAATGAACGATAGATAAAGAGAGGGGGTAAAAATAGATTGTGACTACACCTGCCGATTGACCACGGGAAGGATGAGAAACAAGACGATAAAGGAAAAAGAGGAGAAAATGGAATCGAACAAGAGAATTACAGAAATCAAGAACAAGACTAAAAATATCGGAAGAATGAAGAGATACACAAGGAAATTGGGTCAAACAGAAAGAGAGAAATTCGGATACCAAGAGCATTCGGATGTAACAAATGACTCCGTCTATATTGGCATCCCTTGAGAAATGAACCCAACCGAACCGCACGGGAGAACCATCCCAAGAACCATTTCTCGAGGTTCTTGAACCTCGTCTGAAGGGTCGATCATTCAAGAATCTTGAGTAGGAAAACTCAAGTGACTTAGAACGCCATTGAACCTCAGAACTTCCTCTTTTGCGGTTTCAAATCTGCAAAAATGAACCATTGTGAACCCGCTTTGAGATTCGCGGGAGAGAATGGATGGTTACAATGACGCTGTCAGAGACAATAGTGCGAATTAGTTGACCTGAAATTGAAATTGACCTGAAATAGACTGGTAAGATTGACAAATTGACAGTTAATTAGTTGTGTGTGTTTGATGGCTGAGCAGCTTAGTAGATGGGTTGATATCAGAATGAGATCGAGACATCAGAATGAGATCGAGATATCAGAATGCGATCGAGATATCAGAATGAGATCGAGATATCAGAATGAGACCGAGATATCAGAACACAGTTGTATTTCCCATCCCTGGCGATAGTAATATCAGAAGATCTGATATCTGAAACAGTAATATCAGATATCTGATATAGTAATATAAGATATCAGTTGCATTTCCCACCCCTAATTGATTTTTAAACATAAATCGCAGCTTATCGTAAATTTTGCTTTATCGGGACACTGGCCGTTTAAGCCTAAATGAGCCCATATCGCAATTTAATCCTGATTTACACATTCATGATTAGTTTGCATAATATTGAACTCATCCTCCTGTTTGGATAGTACGTTTTGTAACTATGTGGGCCATAGTACAAATATTGACGTACTAAGCCATTTAGATAGTAGAATTTTGTACTATTCATTTTATAGAGTCCGAAAAAATGAAGGTAAAAATTTAAATATTCCTAGGCCTTGTATAGTACACATATGTACTATATTAGGCCTCAGATATCGTGTATTAGGCCTATAGGGAGGTTGGGTTTGGTTAGTTTAGTCTGTTTTTGCAACATAAGTAGAAAATTGTGTTCCGGTTGGTCCAAATTCAATAGTACCGATTTCTACTTTTTAATTGCGTTATAAGTCGGTATATGTACTATTCATTGTTACTATAAGTACTGTCAAGACAGGAGGATGGGCTGGAATATTTAGTGTACACAATCCTTGCTAGTTCACACAATCCTGATTGGTGTAGACAATCCTATTTGTTGCACCCAATCCTTGTTAGTTTATACAATCCTGATTGGTGTACACAATCCTATTTGTTGCCCAATATCCTAATTAGTTTATACAATCCTGATTGGTGTACACAATCTTGGTCAGTGTACAGAATCCTTATTAGTTTTCACAATCCTTATTTGGCGTAAACAATCCTTGTGTACTCAGTCCTGATTGGTGTACACAATCCTGGTTAGTGTTGACAATCCTGGTTAGTTTACAAAATCCGGTTAAATGAACAAATCCGCAAGGGCCGTGACGAGGGTTCGAACCTAAATCCGAGAGGATACCAGACGTTGCCTTAACCGACTGAGTTACGACATTTCGTAGCACTTTTTCTGACCTAATTTTACTAACAAAATTGGTCTTGAATGCCGCTAATATAATTACCTATTAATTATAAATAAAGTTGACCCTTAAGTCTTTAATCCTTTAAAGGTAAAGTGGTCTTGTATTCCTGTCCTTAAGTCTTTTTTAAGCCTTAAATGTCTGCAACTTGGCATTGTTGCATAGACGGGTCTTTAGGCTTAAATATGTCTGCAACACAGAATATATCAGTGTGGCCCAAAAAGACGGATTTAAAAACACAAATTTGACCTGCAGAAAAATGTTGAATGAACGAGCTTTGCAAAATGTATATACGAGCCGAGGAAAAATGTATATACAAGCAACACGAGCCTAGGAAAAAATGTTTATGAGAAAACAAGACTCATGTTGCAAGGCTTGCAGAATACAAGAGAATTATATGTAACATTCAGACGTTTTTGACAGAGCAATATTGCAGAATGTTTATACAAATAGAGGACAATATTGTAGGATGTTTATACAACAGAGGACAATATTGCAGAATGTATATACAACAAGAGGACAATATTGCAGAATGTATATACAACAGAGGACAATATTGCAGAATGTTTATACAACAAGAGGACAATATTGCAGAATGTTTATACAACAGAGGACAATATTGCAGAATGTATATACAACAAGAGGACAATATTGCAGAATGTATATACAACAGAGGACAATATTGCAGAATGTATATACAACAGAGGACAATATTACAGAATGTTTATACAACAGAGGACAATATTGCAGAATGTATATACAACAGAGGACAATATTGCAGAATGTATATACAACAGAGGACAATATTGCAGAATGTATATACAACAGAGGACAATATTACAGAATGTTTATACAACAGAGGACAATATTGCAGAATGTATATACAACAGAGGGCAATATTACAGAATGTTTATACAACAGAGGGCAATATTACAGAATGTTTATACAACAGAGGACAATATTACAGAATGTTTATACAACAGAGGACAATATTGCAAAAAGCTCTTGCAAGACAGGGCAGTATTGACCGAAGGTCGCTTGATATTTTAGAAGTAATATTAATGACTGAACATACATGCGAGGTTATCTTGAGGTTATCTTGAAGTTATCTTAAGGTTATCTTGAGATTATCTTGAGGTTATCTTGAGGTTATCTTGAGATGATTTCGGGGCTTAGCGTCCCCGCGGCCCGGTCCTCGACCAGGCCCTCTGCGATGACGACGTTTCGAACCGCCCTAGACCCTTTTGTGGTCGATGTTTCTGTCGTTATAAAAGTCCAAGACGGCCTGAAACGTCACTTAAAGGTCTAAGACGGCTTGAAACGTCACTTAAAGGTCTAAGACGTCCTGAAACGTCACTTAAAGGTCTAAGACGTCCTGAAACGTCACTTAAAGGTCCAAGACGTCCTGAAACGTCACTTAAAGATTCAAGATGGCCCGAAACGTCACTTAAAAGATCCAAGATGGCCCGAAACGTCACTTAAAGATTCAAGATGGCCCGAAACGTCACTTAAAAGATCCAAGATGGCCCGAAACGTCACTTAAAAGATCCAAGATGGCCCGAAACGTCACTTAAAAGATCCAAGATGACCCGAAACGTCACTTAAAGGATCCAAGATGGCCCGAAACGTCACTTAAAAGATCCAAGATGGCCCGAAACGCCACATAAAAGATTCAAGATGGCCCGAAACGTCACTTAAAAGATCTAAGATGGCCCGAAACATCACTTAAAAGATCCAAGATGGCCCGAAACGTCACTTAAAGATCCAAGATGGCCCGAAACGTCACTTAAAAGATCCAAGATGGCCCGAAACGTCACTTAAAAGATCCAAGATGGCCCGAAACGCCACATAAAAGATCCAAGATGGCCCGAAACGTCACTTAAAAGATCCAAGATGGCCCGAAACGTCACTTCAAATATCCAAGATGGCCCGAAACCTCACTTAACAGATCCAAGATGGCCCGAAACGTCACTTCAAAGATCCAAGATGGCCCGAAACGTCACTTAAAAGATCCAAGATGGCCCGAAACGTTACTTAAAAGATCCAAGATGGCCCGAAACGTCACATAAAAGATCCAAGATGGCCCGAAACGCCAGAATCTTCATCTCATGTTTGCGAGTCATTTTCTTTCAGTTGACACACGTTAATCTTTCGTAGAAAGAAATTAACGAAAAAGTTAAAAAGAAAGAAATTAACGAAATTAATTAAAAAGAAATTCCAGAAATTGCATTTTCTGGAGAGGGATTATATATATATATATATATATATATATATATATATATATGTCGTACCTAGTAGCCAGAACTCACTTTTTGGCCTACTATGCAAGGCCCGATTTGCCTAATAAGCCAAGTTTTCCTGAATTAATATATTTTTTCTAATTTTTTTCTTATGAAATGATAAAGCTACCCATTTCATTATGTATGAGGTCAATTTTTTTTTATTGGAGTTAAAATTAACGTAGATATATGACCGAACCTAACCAACCCTACCTAACCTAACCTAACCTATCTTTATAGGTGAGGTTTGGTTAGGTAGCCAAAAAAGTTAGGTTAGGTTAGGTTAGGTAGGTTAGGTAGTCGAAAAACAATTAATTCATGAAAACTTGGCTTATTAGGCAAATCGGGCCTTGCATTATAGGCTGAGAAGTGCGTTCTGGCTACTAGGTACGACATATATATATATATATATATATATATATATATATATATATATATATATATATATATATATATATGTCGTACCTAATAGCCAGAACTCACTTCTCAGCCTACTATGCAAGGCCCGATTTGCCTAATAAGCCAAGTTTTCATGAATTAATGTTTTTTCGTCTACCTAACCTACCTAACCTAACCTAACCTAGCTTTTTTTGGCTACCTAACCTAACATTACGTATAAAGATAGGTTAGGTTAGGTTAGGTAGGGTTGGTTAGGTTCGATCGTATATCTACATTAATTTTAAATCCAATAAAAAAAAATTTACCTCATACATAATGAAATGGGTAGCTTTATCATTTCATAAGAAAAAAATTAGAGAAAATATATTAATTCACTAAAACTTGGCTTATTAGGCAAATCGGGCCTTGCATAGTAGGCTGAAAAGTGAGTTCTGGCTACTAGGTACGACATATATATATATATATATATATATATATATATATATATATATATATATATATATATATATATATATATATATATGTCGTACCTAGTAGCCAGAACGCACTTCTCAGCCTACTATGCAAGGTCCGATTTGCCTAATAAGCCAAGTTTTCATGAATTAATTGTTTTTCGACTACCTAACCTACCTAACCTAACCTAACCTAACTTTTTCGGCTACCTAACCTAACCTAACCTATAAAGATAGGTTAGGTTAGGTTAGGTTAGGTAGGGTTGGTTAGGTTCAGTCATATATCTACGTTAATTTTAACTCCAATAAAAAAAAATTGACCTCATACATAATGAAATGGGTAGCTTTATCATTTCATAAGAAAAAAAATAGAGAAAATATATTCAGGAAAACTTGGCTTATTAGGCAAATCGGGCCTTGCATAGTAGGCCGAGAAGTGCGTTCTGGCTACTAGGTACGACATATATATATATATATATATATATATATATATATATATATATATATATATATATATATATATATATATATATATATATATATATATATATCTTCTTTTTTCCCCCTAGAAAGTAAATATTCTCTAACAACAGGATTGCAGAAACTTCATAATATTTTTCCAGAAAGAGAACGTGTTTTGCAAGGCCCTGAAGATGCAAACCAGGACTCTTCCAGGAGACTCCAGGAATTTTTGGAGAAGGCCAAAAAAAAAAAAATAGAGTTCCAGCAAACTCCATAATTTTTTGTTTTTCTGCAGAAAAGCTGTTTTTTTTCTTATTAAAAAATGGATTCTTTTGGTGAAACAAAATTATTATACAAAAGCTGTATTAGATGTTGTATACGTAATGTTGAGTAAATTGTGCAGGGTTTAAATTGAGGGGATAAAAAGTATAGAAGTGATCCAGAGGGAGTTTAACAACTATTTTCGCGATCCAGATCTTGCAAGACTAAATTATTAAAGGAGAATGGACGTGGCCTGCAAGGCACTGTTGCAAAACGGTTGCAAGGACACGCTTACAGGATGCAACACGTTTCCCGCCCTTGTGCAAGTTTCAATATCAACGGGGAGTGGCTTCGTGCAAGATGCAACCTCCTAGGAGTGGCTTCTGCAACCTCCTAGGAGTGGCTTCTGCAACCTCCTAGGAGTGGCTTCTGCAACCTGCTAGGAGTGGCTGGGGCTCGGGAACCACTCCAGGGGTGTCAGGTTGGGCTTGAGGTCATCTCAAGTGCGTCTTCAAGGATTAGCTTGAGTTGAAGTTAACTCGCACTGTGAGCTAATGTTTTCTGGTGCGGGGGGGGGGGGTTGTGGGAAAGGGGGGGGGGGGCTTTGTGAGGCTGCTTTGGTGTCTGACATGAATGTGTGTGAGAGGGGGATGGGATGGGATGGGGGGGGGGGGAGGAAGGGAAGGGATAGAGGCTAGGTTTTATGGCATTCCTTTCTCTGTTTTTCTTCATTCTCGTTTTTTTCTGTTTCCTCTCTGTTTCTGCCTCTCTCTCTATCTCTCTCTCTCTCTCTCTCCCTCTCCCTCCTTTCTTCCCTCTCCCTCTCTCCCCCTCTCTTACACAGGGCGCCAAGCTGACCCCTTCAAGCAGGACGTAATCTCAAGCTCTCCTCAAGCCCCAGGAAACGGCTTGAGGAGTAAGACATAATTCTCAGAACCTACTTTAGATGTACTCCAAGGTATACACAGAGGTATACACACCTTGGTGTATACCTATGTATACACCAGGCACATACACCAAGGTAGTTTTTACGGTACTGGCATGAAGGGTGACATGATCAGGACATACACAGTACTCATATACGTACACAGACAAGCCCTACAGGACACAGATACACAGTACTTCCACGTACACAGACAAGCCCTACAGGACACAGATACACAGTAATTCCACGTACACAGACAAGTCCTACAGGACACAGATACACAGTACTTCCACGTACACAGATAAGCCCTACAGGACACAGATACACAGTACTCCCACGTACACAGACGAGCCCTACACGACACAGCACCGCTGGGTGCTGGAAACAGCAGCACAGCAAGCTATATAACAGAACAAAGTCTTCTAATAAAAAATTTATCAGAAGCCCTTGAGGTGCTTTTCAAGTGTTTACAAAAAAGAGGATTCTCGAAGATAGTGCGTTTTACGAGGTGGGGGAGAGTTCGGTTAAGGGGTGGGGAAAGTTCGGTTAAGGGGTAGGGGGGGTGGGGTTAGGGGGGTGTTCGGTTACGGAAAATCAATCATCCGGACACTGTCGGTTCGTTCGTTTTCCGTCTCCTTCCTGATTAGCACTTGGTTATAGGTGGTCTTGCCTTCTGTCTCAGTTCCTGTCATGTGTCTCAGTTCCTGTCATGTGTCTCAGTTCCTGTCATGTGTCTCAGTTTCTGTCATGTGTCTCAGTTTCTGTCATGTGTCTCAGCTTCTGTCATGTGTCTCAGTTCCTGTCATGTGTCTCAGCTTCTGTCATGTGTCTCAGCTTCTGTCATGTGTCTCAGCTTCTGTCATGTGTCTCAGCTTCTGTCATGTGTCTCAGCTTCTGTCATGTGTCTCAGTTCCTGTCATGTGTCTCAGCTTCTGTCATGTATCTCAGTTTCTGTCATGTGTCTCAGTTTCTGTCATGTGTCTCAGCTTCTGTCATGTATCTCAGTTTCTGTCATGTGTCTCAGCTTCTGTCATGTATCTCAGTTTCTGTCATGTGTCTCAGTTTCTGTCTTGTGTCTCAGTTCCTGTCATGTGTCTCAGCTTCTGTCATGTATCTCAGTTTCTGTCATGTGTCTCAGCTTCTGTCATGTATCTCAGTTCCTGTCATGTGTCTCAGCTTCTGTCATGTATCTCAGTTTCTGGCATGTGTCTCAGTTTCTGTCATGTGTCTCAGCTTCTGTCATGTATCTCAGTTTCTGTCATGTGTCTCAGCTTCTGTCATGTATCTCAGTTTCTGTCATGTGTCTCAGTTCCTGTCATGTGTCTCAGTTCCTGTCATGTGTCTCAGTTTCTGTCATGTGTCTCAGTTCCTGTCATGTGTCTCAGTTTCTGTCATGTGTCTCAGCTTCTGTCATGTATCTCAGTTTCTGTCATGTGTCTCAGTTCCTGTCATGTGTCTCAGTTTCTGTCATGTGTCTCAGCTTCTGTCATGTATCTCAGTTTCTGTCATGTGTCTCAGTTCCTGTCATGTGTCTCAGTTCCTGTCATGTGTCTCAGTTTCTGTCATGTATCTCAGTTTCTGTCATGTGTCTCAGTTTCTGTCATGTGTCTCAGCTTCTGTCATGTATCTCAGTTTCTGTCATGTGTCTCAGCTTCTGTCATGTATCTCAGTTTCTGTCATGTGTCTCAGTTCCTGTCATGTGTCTCAGTTTCTGTCATGTGTCTCAGTTCCTGTCATGTGTCTCAGCTTCTGTCATGTGTCTCACCTTAAGCAACGCCCTGATGTATTATAAAGACCTTAAACAACACCCTGATGTATTATAAAGACCGTAAACAATACCCTGATGTATTATAAAGCCGTAAACAACACCCTGATGTATTATAAAGACCTTAAACAACACCCTGATGTATTATAAAGACCTTAAACAACACCCTGATGTATTATAAAGCCGTAAACAACACCCTGATGTATTATAAAGACCTTAAACAACACCCTGATGTATTATAAAGACCTTAAACAACACCCTGATGTATTATAAAGACCGTAAACAATACCCTGATGTATTATAAAGACCTTAAACAACACCCTGATGTATTATAAAGCCGTAAACAACACCCTGATGTATTATAAAGACTTAAACAACACCCTGATGTATTATAAAGACCTTAAACAACACCCTGATGTATTATAAAGACCGTAAACAATACCCTGATGTATTATAAAGACTTAAACAACACCCTGATGTATTATAAAGACCGTAAACAACACCCTGATGTATTATAAAGACCGTAAACAACACCCTGATGTATTATAAAGACTTAAACAACACCCTGATGTATTATAAAGACCTTAAACAACACCCTGATGTATTATAAAGACTTAAACAACACCCTGATGTATTATAAAGACTTAAACAACACCCTGATGTATTATATAGACCTTAAACAACACCCTGATGTATTATAAAGACTTAAACAACACCCTGATGTATTATAAAGACCTTAAACAACACCCTGATGTATTATAAAGACCGTAAACAACACCCTGATGTATTATAAAGACCTTAAACAACACCCTGATGTATTATAAAGACCTTAAACAACACCCTGATGTATTATAAAGACCGTAAACAACACCCTGATGTATTATAAAGACCTTAAACAACACCCTGATGTATTATAAAGACTTAAACAACACCCTGATATATTATAAAGCCTTAAACAACACCCTGATGTATTATAAAGACCGTAAACAACACCCTGATGTATTATAAAGACTTAAACAACACCCTGATGTATTATAAAGACCGTAAACAACACCCTGATGTATTATAAAGACTTAGACAACACCCTGATGTATTATAAGGACCGTAAACAACACCCTGATGTATTATAAAGACTTAAACAACACCCTGATGTATTATAAAGACCGTAAACAACACCCTGATGTATTATAAAGACCGTAAACAACACCCTGATGTATTATAAAGACCGTAAACAACACCCTGATGTATTATAAAGACCGTAAACAACACCCTGATGTATTATAAAGACTTAAACAACACCCTGATGTATTATAAAGACCGTAAACAACACCCTGATGTATTATAAAGACTTAAACAACACCCTGATGTATTATAAAGACCGTAAACAACACCCTGATGTATTATAAAGACTTAAACAACACCCTGATGTATTATAAAAACCGTAAACAACACCCTGATGAATTATAAAGACTTAGACAACACCCTGATGTATTATAAAGACCGTAAACAACACCCTGATGTATTATAAAGACTTAGACAACACCCTGATGTATTATAAAGACTTAGACAACACCCTGATGTATTATAAAGACCGTAAACAACACCCTGATGTATTATAAAGACTTAGACAACACCCTGATGTATTATAAAGACTTAGACAACACCCTGATGTATTATAAAGACCGTAAACAACACCCTGATGAATTATAAAGACTTAGACAACACCCTGATGTATTATAAAGACCGTAAACAACACCCTGATGTATTATAAAGACTTAAACAACACCCTGATGTATTATAAAGACTTAGACAACACCCTGATGTATTATAAAGACCGTAAACAACACCCTGATGTATTATAAAGACTTAGACAACACCCTGATGTATTATAAAGACTTAGACAACACCCTGATGTATTATAAAGCCTTAAACAACACCCTGATGTATTATAAAGCCTTAAACAACACCCTGATGTATTATAAAGCCTTAAACAACACCCTGATGTATTATAAAGACTTAAACAACACCCTGATGTATTATAAAGACCGTAAACAACACCCTGATGTATTATAAAGACCTTAAACAACACCCTGATGTATTATAAAGACCGTAAACAACACCCTGATGAATTATAAAGACTTAGACAACACCCTGATGTATTATAAAGACCGTAAACAACACCCTGATGTATTATAAAGACTTAGACAACACCCTGATGTATTATAAAGACTTAGACAACACCCTGATGTATTATAAAGACTTAGACAACACCCTGATGTATTATAAAGCCTTAAACAACACCCTGATGTATTATAAAGCCTTAAACAACACCCTGATGTATTATAAAGCCTTAAACAACACCCTGATGTATTATAAAGACTTAAGCAACACCCTGATGTATTATAAAGACCGTAAACAACACCCTGATGTATTATAAAGACCTTAAACAACACCCTGATGTATTATAAAGACCGTAAACAACACCCTGATGCCTTGTAAAGTTTCAGTCGACAGTTTTGTCGTCCAGTCACTCTGGCGGACGGCCGGGTGAAACGACTCACCGACATCTTAATCACCTGGAGCAGGTTTGTGTTCTCGAGCCGGTTGTAAAGACGCCAGAACCGGTCGGCGCGGGCGGGAAAAAATGTGCATCGGTGGTGGGTGGACTGGACGGTAGAGCGACGGGTCTCGCTTCGTGCAGGGGTCGGCGTTCAATCTCCGACGGGGGGGGGGGGGGGGGTCGGAGTGGTTAGGCATCATTTCTCGTCTCATTCTCCAATCCTTATCCTGATCTTTTAGAAGTGTTATCCTCGTGTTGTTTCTATTCTCCCTCTTTCTGTTCTCTACTTTCATATTTCTCAAGTGTCCCCTCCCTCCCTTCCCCTCTCCTTCCCTCCCTTAATTCCTCTTCCATCCCCCTTTCCCTTCACGCCTTCCCCCTCAGGTAAATAGTCCACGACACTTATGTCCAGAATCAATAGTTTTTTCTTTCCTTACTTTATCTGACAGCATGAGAGAGGGAGGGTGTGGAGGGAGAGAGGGAGTGGAGAGAGGGAGAGAGGGAGTGGAGGGAGGGAACATGTGAAGGGAACATGTGAAGGGAACATGCACAGCCTCGGGGAATATTTTAACTTTTATATCTCCCGAAGAAGAGGGTGGAGAAGGGAGGGAATTGATGAGAGGGAAGGGAAGGAGGGAGGAAAGAGGTGGTAGGGGAGAGAAGGAAATAGATAAGAGAGAAGGAAGAGAGGAGTATACCTACCTAGTGGGTCACCTTCGTGGATCTTGCTCCATCTGATCACTCACACTGTTGGTGCTAGCAGTCTTACCTATGCACCTCAGCTACTGTGGTCGATAACACTGTGAAGGCGTTAATTTTAAGCACCTGGCTTGATGATGGGGTTTCTGAGAGCTTGATCCACCAGGCTGTTGCTTGGAGCGGCCCGCAGGCCCATCTTTAAACACATATAAAAATATATTGGTAATTCCTCTTCCATTTAGAGGGCATTTGAGAGGTCTCTTTAATATCTACTAATACATCGAATATTTTGTTTATGGAATAGACCAATTCGTTGAAAATGAGACGTATTAGTGAATACTCAAGCACCGTAATATCGACGTTTTCACCGTCCATCGGTATCGATAGGTTAGGGGGGTTGTTTGGGTTCAGACGTTTCTGATTAAGCAAAACAGTTTTTTTTTTTAGGCAATTTTTGTTTTGAAGGCGAATTGAAAGGACGTACTGGTCTGAAAGTGGTCTTTGTCGACCCATACCTGGGGCTAGCTTAGGCTTAGGTTAGGTCTTAGGTTAAGTTTGGCCTTTATGTTAAGTTTGGTTAGGTTAGGTTAGGCTAGGTTAGGTTAGGTTAGGTTAGGTTAGGCTAGGTTAGGTTAGGTTAGGCTAGGCTAAGTTAGGTTAGGTTAGGTTAGGTTAGGTTAGGTTAGGTTAGGTTAGGCTAGGTTAGGTTAGGTTAGGTTAGGTTAGGTTAGGCTAGGTTAGGCTAGGTTAGGCTAGGTTAGGTTAGGTTAGGTTAGGCTAGGTTAGGCTAGGTTAGGCTAGGTTAGGTTAGGTTAGGTTAGGTTAGGTTAGGCTAGGTTAGGTTAGGTTAGGCTAGGTTAGGTTAGGCTAGGTTAGGCTAGGTTAGGTTAGGTTAGGTTAGGCTAGGTTAGGCTAGGTTAGGCTAGGTTAGGTTAGGTTAGGCTAGGTTAGGTTAGGTTAGGTTAGGTTAGGCTAGGTTAGGCTAGGTTAGGTTAGGTTAGGCTAGGCTAAGTTAGGTTAGGTTAGGTTAGTGAGGTAGTCATGTCTTTGGCTATTTGTTACTTCTTCTAAATCTCAAGTAATTTCTTTAATTTAGAAAAAAAATGAAACACCTGAAAGCTGCAGTATTAAAAGTTATGACAAGTTTTGTAATAATAGGTATTTGTATGGTCAGCACAGTAACCGGACCAGGCAATGTGATGTAGTCATTGTGGTAATTCGCCTTGGCTATAGACACATCTGGCAGGTTAGTGAGGCTGAGCCACTACCAGAATACTCAGATTGCAAACTCTGTGATAAAACCTTTAATGCATTCAAACTAGAACACTATACTGTTGAATGTGAAACCGTAAAAGATTTTTTTAGACCTCCTGGCCTCTTGTACCACCAACTGTGTAACTATTGCATTGAATCTGGTGTACTGGACGACATCCTAACAATTGATCCAAAATTTGCTTGTCCATTTTCAAGAATGAGGAACAAGTATATTTATTTTATTTATAAGCTGCATCTCTTATGAACCCATCCCTGCCCTTGTGTGGCAGTGCACAATAGAAAGTGGATTTACAAATTCGTAAATTCAAACATGTGTATATTGTCTAATATAGTTGATTGTAACCATGATATATATACGTGCTTCAGCCTACAGTTTAAACCTCTTGTCTTGTGTTCATACACAAGACAAGAGGTTTAAACCTCTGCCACAAGCCCACAAAAAACCACAAGCCCTCTGTCCTGCGTGACAGTGAATACCAGCATTATCCTCACTTTAATAAGACTTAATTGAATTACTCAGATTAGGCAAATTTGTAATTAATTTGGTCAATAAATCAGCCTATAGTACATATACCGACGTTACAACGAAATTAGAAAATAGAAATCTGAACTATTGAGTTGGACAAACCCGAAAACTATTTATTTTGACTTGTGTTCCTTTGACAAACTAACCTAACCTAACCTAACCTAACCTAACCTAACCTAACCTAACCAATAGGCCTATATATATATATATATATATATATATATATATATATATATATATATATATATATATATATATATATATATATATATATATATATTTTAAAAGAATTCCTTACTATAGTCAGTATACTACTATATAACAGCTAAGAATGTACGAATTCCTGACTATTGACGATAGTCACAATAGGTACTATCTAAACAGGAGGAGGAGGATGGGTTGTGATCAAGATGTTAATAATAAAGTGAGGTATTGATTCTCAGAACCAACTGAGGGGTAACTAAGGAAACCTGTAGGTAAACTAAAGGTAAACTACAGGTAGAATAAAGGTAACCCCAAGTAAACTAAAATGTAGCTAAAGGTAACCATGAGGTAAACTAAAGGTAACCTCGAGGTAAACTAAAGATAACCTCAAGGTATCCTCAAGGTAAACTAAAGATAAACTCAAGGTAAACTAAAGTTAGAATAAAGGTAACCTCAAGTAAACTAAAATGTAGCTAAAGGTAACCTTGAGGTAAACTAAAGGTAACCTCGAGGTAAACTAAAGGTAACCTCGAGGTAAACTAAAGGTAACCTCAAGGTATCCTCAAGGTATCCTCAAGGTAAACTAAAGGTTTACCTTGATTTGTCCTTCAGCTAAGACCTAACCCAAGTGAGCTCCGATTACCTCATTAAGGAGAAGGAGGAGACGAGCAGTGTGGTGAAGAGCAGTGTGGTGAAGAGCAGTGTGGTGAAGAGTGCAGTGTGGTGAAGAGCAGTGTGGTGAAGAGCAGTGTGGTGGAGAGCAGTGTGGTGAAGAGCAGTGTGGTGGAGAGCAGTGTGGT
>NC_091163.1:3776364-3782479 GCF_040958095.1 Procambarus clarkii | reverse complement strand
GCCAGGGGGTGAGACAGAGTGCCAGGGGGTGAAACAGAGTGCCAGGGGGTGAAACAGAATGCCAGGGGTGAAACAGAGTGCCAGGGGTGAAACAGAGTGCCAGGGGTTGAAATAGAGTACCAGGGGGTGAAACAGAGTGCCAGGGGGTGAAACAGAGTGCCAGGCGGTGAAACAGAGTGCCAGGGGTTGAAATAGAGTACCAGGGGGTGAAACAGAGTGCCAGGGGGTGAAACAGAGTGCCAGGGGGTGAGACAGTGCCAAGGGTGAAACAGAGTGCCAAGGGTGAAACAGAGTACCAGGGGGTGAAACAGAGTGCCAAGGGTGAAACAGAGTGCCAAGGGTGAAACAGAGTGCCAAGGGTGAAACAGAGTGCCAAGGGTGAAATAGAGTACCAGGGGGTGAAACAGAGTGCCAGGGGGTGAAACAGAGTGCCAGGGGGTGAGACAGAGTGCCAATGGTGAAACAGAGTGCCAGGGGGTGAAACAGAGTGCCAGGGGGTGAAACAGAGTGCCAGGGGGTGAAACAGAGTGCCAGGGGGTGAAACAGAGTGCCAAAGGATGGTAGGAGTGGACCCAGAACGTCCGGTAACAAACCACAATGTTCTCGGGCGTGGAAATTCGCAATTGCAAATTAGCATACCGTAGCATAATTTAATAGCACGAAGTCAGTGCCTATGGTGCCAGGTTACGAGGCACTAACGAGACGATGTGTCTTTTATGCCAGGCACTCGCACTCCTTGTAAACTGAGTGCGTGTGTGTGTGGGGGGGGGGTGCACTCAATACTCTGGGAGGCTCAGATACCCACCCCTAGATGCCTCTCACTGCTCCAGGAGACCCAAATACCCACCCTAAACGCCTCTCACTGCTCCAGGAGGCTCAGATACCCACCCTAGATGCCTCTCACGGCCCCTGGAAACCTCAAATACCCACCTTAGATGCCTCTCACTGCTCCAGGAGACCCTAATACCCACCATAGATGCCTCTCGCGGCCCCAGGAGACCCAAATACCCACCATAGATGCCGCACTGCCCCAAGAGACCCAAATACCCACCCTAGATGCCTCTCACTGCCCCAAGAGACCCAGATACCCACCCTAGATGCCTGTCATGGCCCCAGGAGACCCAAATACCCACCCTAGATGACTCTCACGGCCCCAGGAAACCTCAAATACCCACCCTAGATGCCTCTCACAGCTCCAGGAGACCCAAATACCCACCATAGATGCCTCTCACTGCTCCAGGAGACCCCAATACCCACCCTAGATGACTCTAACTGCCTTAGGAGACTCCAATACCCACCATAGATGCCTCTCACAGCTCCAGGAGACCCAAATACCCACCCTAGATGCCTCTCACTGCTCCAGGAGACCCAAATACCCACTCTAGATGCCTCTCACGGCCCCAGGAGACCCAGATACCCATCCTAGATGCCTCTCACTGCCCTAGGAGACCCAGATACCCACCATAGATGCCTCTCACGGCCCCAGAAGACCCAGATACCCACCCTAGATGACTCTCACTGCCCCAAGATACCCAAATACCCACCCTAGATGACTCTCACTGCCCCAGGAGACTCCAATACCCACCCTAGATGACTCTCACTGCCCTAGGAGCCCCAAATACCCACCATAGATGACTCACTGTCCCAGGAGACCCAAATACCCACCCTAGATGCCTCTCACGGCCCCAGGAGACCCAAATACCCACTCTAGATGCCTCTCACTGCCCCAAGAGACCCAAATACCCACACTAGATGCCTCTCATGGCCCCAGGAGACCCAAATACCCACCCTAGATGCCTCTCACTGCCCCAGGAGACCCAGATACCCACCCTAGATGCCTCTCACTGCCCCAAGAGACCCAAATACCCACCCTAGATGCCTCTCACTGCCCCAGGAGACCCAGATACCCACCATAGATGCCTCTCACGGCCCCAGAAGACCCAAATACCCACCTTAGATGCCTCTCACGGCCCCAGGAGATCCAGATACCCACCATAGATGCCTCTCACGGCCCCAGAAGACCCAAATACCCACCTTAGATGCCTCTCACGGCCCCAGAAGACCCAAATACCCACCATAGATGCCTCTCACGGCCCCAGGAGACCCAGATACCCACCCAAGATGCCTCTCACTGCCCTAGGAGACCCAAATACCCACCATAGATGCCTCTCACGGCCCCAGAAGACCCAAATACCCACCATAGATGCCTCTCACGGCCCCAGAAGACCCAAATACCCACCATAGATGCCTCTCACTGCTCCAGGAGACCCAAATATCCACCCTAGATGCCTCTCACTGCCCCAGGAGGCACAGGAGCATTGTGTTTGCTCCATGGAAGAGGATAGAGCACAATAATATGTAAGCTTAAATTAAATTCTGTTGCAACTCGCAGTGGCTAGTTGCATGTGGTTGTGGCCATTCCGCTTGTCTGGACTGACGAAAATATAGCTTTTAATACTAAATTCCTGAATTAAGCTGATGCATATATTACACGGTAGGAGAGGCGAGGATTTAACATGAGCTTTGTAGCGCATTTATGTTGCCAGCTAACTCATAAGCTTTTAGGATGCAATGATTAATTCACAGCTTCGTGTAGAAGCTGACGCAAAGCATTTAATACGTAGATATACAGATACATACATGCAATCACATACAGCTACACATAACACACACACACACACACATGCATACACACACACACACATGCACACACACACACACTTACACACACACATACACACATACATGAATTTACACAAACGTATATTACGCGCTCGAGAACATTTTCACGAAATTTGTTGCACAGGCAAGTGTATATAGCGTCACATTATATTGCATTCTTGCAACACACACACACACACACACACACACACACACACACACACACACACACACACACACACACACACACACACACACACACACACTGCATTTGGGCATTTGGGCGGACTGCATTTTCTTGGATTGTCGGAAAGCCTTTCACACAGTACCGCATAAGAGGCTGGTACATAAGCTGGAGAGACAGGCAGGTGTAGCTGGTAAGGTGCTCCAGTGGATAAGGGAGTACCTAAGCAATAGGAAGCAGAGAGTTACGGTGAGGGGTGAGACCTCTGATTGGCGTGAAGTCACCAGTGGAGTCCCACAGGGCTCTGTACTCGGTCCTACCTTGTTTCTGATATATGTAAATGATCTCCCGGAGGGTATAGATTCATTTCTCTCAATGTTTGCGGACGATGCTAAAATTATGAGAAGGATTAAGACAGAAGAGGACTGTTTGAGGCTTCAAGAAGACCTAGACAAACTGCAGGAATGGTTGAACAAATGGTTGTTAAGAGTTTAACCCAACCATATGTAATGTAATGAAGATAGGTGTAGGGAGCAGGAGGCCAGATACAAGGTATCATCTGGGAGAAGAAATTCTTCAGGAGTCAGAGAAAGAAAAAGACTTGGGGATTGATATCACGCCAGACCTATCTCCTACAGCACATATCAAGAGGATAACATCAGCGGCATATGCTAGGCTGGCCCAGATACGAACGGCATTCAGAAACATGTGTAAAGAATCATTCAGAACTTTCTATACCACATATGTCAGGCCAATCCTGGAGTATGCAGCCCCAGCATGGAGTCCATATCTAGTCAAGGATAAGACTAAACTGGAAAAGGTTCAAAGGTTTGCTACCAGACTAGTATCCGAGCTGAGAGGTATGAGCTACGAGGAGAGACTACGGGAATTAAACCTCACTTCGCTGGAAGACAGAAGAGTTAGGGGGGGACATGATCACCACATTCAAGATTCTGAAGGGAATTGATAGGGTAGATAAAGATAGGCTATTTAACACAAGGGGCACACGCACAAGGGGACACAGGTGGAAACTGAGTGCCCAAATGAGCCACAGAGATATTAGAAAGAACTTTTTTAGTGTCAGAGTGGTTGACAAATGGAATGCATTAGGAAGTGATGTGGTGCAGGCTGATTCCATACACAGTTTCAAGTGTAGATATGATAGAGCCCAATAGGCTCAGGAATCTGTACACCTGTTGATTGACGGTTGAGAGGCGGGACCAAAGAGCCAGAGCTCAACCCCCGCAAACACAACTAGGTGAGTACACACACACACACACACACACACACACACACACACACACACACACACACACACACACACACACACACACACACACACACACGCACACGCACACACACACACACACAAAACCTTCACTAATCAGGGGCTCACTATCCCGACCCTTATATACCTGAAATCCAGGTATTACACACCTGGATGCCTCGCTATTCAGTCCAATCTTCCCCCAATCCTGTGAGATTCACACACACACAGGGGCCACCTCCCCACACCTAGATTGATGTAATATATTATGCGATATACCTGCGATTTTTTTTCCAGGAAATAAGATTTCCTGGAAAAGTTTTATACATATACGATATATTTTCTATACAACCCATTACTATATATATATTTTCTACAGAACCAACCATAGACACTATTTATTTTGCATTATATATATTTTTTCAGAAGCTCTATACTTATATATTCATGTATTATGTTCATATAGGTCATGGAAGAGGATATATATATATATATATATATATATATATATATATATATATATATATATATATATATATATATATATATATATAAGCCTATACTTGCATAAACCACAAGTGAAGATAAACAATCTTTGGACAACACCCACCAGTGGGACTCGAACCCAGAAAGCACAACTACCTTCCAGTAGCTGGCATAACTAGTATGCTTTAACCCACTACGCCATCAGACCTTACAAAAGAAGTAGATAGTTCGAGATATATATATCTCAAACATCTCTACATGTAGAGATGTTTGAGATATATATATCTCGAACTATCTACTTCTTTTGTAAGGTCTGATGGCGTAGTGGGTTAAAGCATACTAGTTATGCCAGCTACTGGAAGGTAGTTGTGCTTTCTGGGTTCGAGTCCCACTGGTGGGTGTTGTCCAAAGATTATATATATATATATATATATTCTGGGGTATTTTATAAAATATACTTTGCAGTGTGTTTGCTGCCCGTGAGTCCTGGAACAACATGGTGTCCACCAGTCCTGGAACAACATGGTGTCCACCAGTCCTGGAACAACATGGTGTCCACCAGTCCTGGAACAACATGGTGTCCACCAGTCCTGGAATAACAAGGTGTCCACCAGTCCTGGAACAACATGGTGCCCACCAGTCCTGGAACAACATGGTGCCCACCAGTCCTGGAACAACATGGTGCCCACCAGTCCTGGAACAACATGGTGTCCACCAGTCCTGGAACAACATGGTGTCCACCAGTCCTGGAACAACATGGTGCCCACCAGTCCTGGAACAACATGGTGTCCACCAGTCCTGGAACAACATGGTGTCCACCAGTCCTGGAACAACACGGTGCCCACCAGTCCTGGAACAACATGGTGTCCACCAGTCCTGGAACAACACGGTGCCCACCAGTCCTGGAACAACATGGTGTCCACCAGTCCTGGAACAACACGGTGCTCACCAGTCCTGGAACAACACGGTGCCCACCAGTCCTGGAACAACATGGTGTCCACCAGTCCTGGAACAACATGGTGTCCACCAGTCCTGGAACAACATGGTGCCCACCAGTCCTGGAACAACATGGTGTCCACCAGTCCTGGAACAACATGGTGCCCACCAGCCCTGGAACAACATGGTGCCCACCAGTCCTGGAACAACATGGTGCCCACCAGTCCTGGAACAACATGGTGTCCACCAGTCCTGGAACAAGCAGATGCTTACAGAGAGGCTGGGCCACTTGCGCCTCACCAAGGAGGAGAGCGGAGGAGTAGTGAGAAGTGAGAGGTAGTGAGAGATGAGGGGTAGTGAGAGGTGAGGCATCGTGCATCACAGTGGCAGCTTTACATGCACGCAGCTGCCCACAACAGGCAGATAAACCCTCCACCCAAGCATGCAGGCAGGCCCGGGCTGGAATTAAAGGTAACTGCTGTATTTCATCTCTCTCTCTCTCTCTCTCTCTCTCTCTCTCTCTCTCTCTCTCTCTCTCTCTCTCTCTCTCTCTCTCTCTCTCTCTCATTCCCCTCCTTCAT
>NC_091163.1:3766364-3771364 GCF_040958095.1 Procambarus clarkii | reverse complement strand
CCATACTTTGTTAAACACAAGACGAAGCTGCAGAAGGTTCAAAGGGATGACACTTGACTAGTTCCAGAACTAAAAGGTATGAGTTACGAGGAAAGGCTGCGTACATTGCACATCACGTCGCAAGAAGAAAGAAGAGTTCGGGGAGAAAGAACATGATTACCACATACAAAATTCCCACGGGAACAGACAGGGTAGATAGACATTATTTAACACGGGTGGAACTTGAACAAGAAGACACAGATGGAAAATGAGTACCCAAATGAGCCACAGAGACATTAGAAATAATCTTTTCAGTGTCAGAGTAGTTAACGGATGGAATGCATTAGGCAGTGATGTGGTGGAGGCTGACTCCATACACAGTTTCAAATGTAGATATGATAAGAGCCCAATAGGCCCAGGAACCTGTACACCAGTTGATTGACGGTTGAGAGGCGGGAGCAAAGAGCCAGAGCTCAACCCCCGCAAGCACAACAAGGATCGGACAGATAAACACACACACACACACACAAGTCTCGGGTGTTGATGGCAGGTGTGTGATTGCCACCATCCAATCACCACCAAACCGGGTTAATTACTCCGGATAATGATGTCTTAACGGATATACGATCCTCACACATCTGGCGTACACACCTGCATGTTCACACGCACACACACACACACACACACACACACACACACACACACACACACACACACACACACGCACGCACACACACACACACACACACACACACACACACACACACACACACACGTTGCAACCCGTTCTCGCACTTGCTTACAGTCAATATTTGGCTTATTAATAAGTGCATATGCGACATACTAATTTATTGTGAATATTTGAGTTTACCTTGAAAAGCTGAATAGAAAACACCGACCTAACCTAACCTTCTTAGTATGTTAAGATAAGCATCTTATTGCTTCTTAATTACAATTAGTACTTAACCTAATACCTATATTGATATTACAGTTTTATAAAAATAATAAAACAAAACTAAAATATTTAAATAAATTGTAAAGTAACTCAGGATATTGTCAAATTTTGTATAAAATCTCTATGGTCTAATAAAACGGAAAAATAAATTCCTAATATTAAAACTGGTGAGAAGCAAATCTATAGTAAGAGTTTGTTCCTTGAAAACAAAATATAACTTTGAATACACCACATATGTACTTATTAATAAGCCAAATATTGACTATAAGCAATAAGTCATATATGTACTGTCTTGTGCGAGAGCGGGTTGCAACCACACACACACACACAATATGACCCCCCCCCCCCCCCCTCATCTCTCCACTGCCTTCAAACACCAATTCTCCTGCCCCACCCCACCCAGGGACCCCCGCCTCCCACTCCCCCCCCCCCCCACTTTTACCTCACAAACCCCCATACCTGCCCGCCCCCTGCTTCTCCCCTACCCCCAGCACACCCTCTTTCAGACTCCCAACCTGACTCAACCTCTCAGGAGGTAGGAAGTTCTTCTTATAGAAGGTTCGAACCTTCTAGAGGTTCCTGGACTACTGCAGCAACAGCAGCAGGGTAACCTGAAACACAACAGCAGTGCCCCCTGCTGTACCTGGAGACGACCCCATAACAGCAGCAGCAGCTAAAACAGTGTCACCAGAACACGCGCCAAAAGGACTTACCGTATCACAGACAACAGGTAGAGAAACAGCAGCAGCAGCAGCAGCAGCAGCAGGAGGAGGAGTGCGACTGCTGCAGCATCTCAATGGGAGAGAGGCAGCCCCAAGCAACCCTTACAGTTAAAGAAGATCTTCACATGGACGGCCGCCGCCCTAGTACTGCCCTCCAAACACCTGAAGCATGTGTAAAACACACACACACACACACACACACACACACACACACACACACACACACACACACACACACACACACACACACACACACACACACACACACACACGCCTGTGTGTGGAACCTGTACACCAGTTGATTGACAGTTGAGAGGCGGGACCAAAGAGCCAGAGCTCAACCCCCCGCAAGCACAAATAGGTGAGTACACGGGAAGTTAGGTTAGACGTTTGCACCTCTAAGTACTCACCTAGTTGTGCTTGCGGGGGTTGAGCTCTGGCTCTTTGGTCCCGCCTCTCAACTGTCAATCAACTGGTGTACAGGTTCCTGAGCCTACTGGGCTCTGTCATCTATCTACAGTAAGTGAGTAGATGTTGGTGAGTACATGTAGGTGAGTACATCTAGGTGAGTACATCTAGGTAAGTACATGTAGATGAGTACATATATAGGTGAGTACACACACACACACAGACACACACACACACACACACACACACACACACACACACACACACACACACACACACACACACACACACACACACACACAGACATACAGTACAAAGGCTTGCAACAAGATTAGTGCCAGAGCTAACAGGGTTAAGCTTAGACTTAATGGAACTAGATCTCACCAATCTATAAAGAAGAAACCTAGAGGGGGAGGTATGATCACTACATACAAGATACCAAGAGCTACATACAAGGTGGCCAAGAACGGGAGGAGGGGCATGAAGAGCTAGACCTCACTTTCACATAGTCACTCATAGGTAAGTCCATACCTCACTTTCACATAGTCTCTCATAGATAAGTCCATACCTCCAATACACACAACTTTATCCTGTGGATCCCGGGTTCGATACCCGGTCGAGGTAGAAACAAATAGTCAAAGAGTTTCTTTCACCTAATGCATCTGTTCACCTAGCAGTAAATAGGTTCCTGGGAGTACCTGCTACGGACTCTACATCCTGGGGATGTGTGAGTGAAAAATAGAGAAATGTGTAGTAGGCAACGGCAGTTAGTACATATTAGTCAACTTATGGTTAACGAAAGGCGGGGTCCAAGAGCTAACTTCATTTTCCTGAGGATGTATGTATGTTGTATAGCGTACGAGGGGCGTCCATACATCTGCGTGTATTTCCACCTGGTGTATTTAGACCTCCTGACGGGGCATTGCTCTCTTAGTTATTAGTAGTGAGTGTGTGTGTGTGTGTGTGTGTGTGTGTGTGTGTGTGTGTGTGTGTGTGTGTGTGTGTGTGTGTGTGTGTGTGTGTGAGTGTGTGAGTGTGTGTGTGTGTGTGTGTGTGTGTGTGTGTGTGTGTGTGTGTGTGTGTGTGTGTGTGTGTGTGTGTGTGTGTGTGTGTGTGTACTCACCTATTCACCTAATTGTGCTTGCGGGGGTTGAGCTCTGACTCTTTGGTCCCGTCTCTCAACTGTCAATCAACTTGTGTGCAGGTTCCTGAGCCTACTGGGCTCTAATGTGTGTTTTTGTGTCTGTGTATAGACCTATGTGCGTTTGCAGGGTCGAGTGTTAGTTCTTGGCCTCCGGTTGATCGCATGTTGCAATGACTCTCAGCCCCTCACCGTTTCTATCATGTCTACAATCAAATCTATTATCTACTACAATCATATCTACTGCCTGCTACAATCATATCTTCTGTCTACTACAATCATATCTACTGTCTACTACAATCATATCTTCTGTCTACTACAATCATATCTACTGTCTACTACAATCATATCTACTGTCTACTACAATCATATCTACTATAATATCTACTGTCACATCTATCTTATTTACTGTAATATACTTTATTATCTACTTTACTATTTACAATTATATCTACTATTAATTATACTGTATATATATATATATATATATATATATATATATATATATATATATATATATATATATATATATATATATATATATATATATATATCACATCTACGATAATATATATCAGATCTACTTTAATATCTGACACACCAACATATCTACTATCATATCTACTAATACGTCCACCACCATCATATCTACTATCACATCTACTATCATATCTACCATTACCATCCGATAGCCAGCCTCCTGACGAGAGAGAGAGAGAGAGAGAGAGAGAGAGAGAGAGAGAGAGAGAGAGAGAGAGAGAGAGAGAGAGAGAGAGAGAGAGAGAGAGAGAGAGAGAGAGGCACTTCCCAGAACACACTACCCGCTGCTGCTGCTGTCATTAGAGAGACGCAGCTGTTGTGGGCAGCTGTCAACCTGCACGAGCAGCTGTCTGGCACCAAGAGCTATTGTTGACAGCTGAGAGAGAGACGCGAGAACCATCACTGACAGCTGTGGGACGCTGATGAAGAACTGTTGTCAGCGGCGGACAGCGCGTAATATTGGCAGCGTTGGACCTCAGGAAACTTGCCTTGTCAACCAACCAGCCAGTCGCCCAGTTGGCCAGCCAGTCGCCCAGTTGGCCAGTCAGTCGCCCAGTTGGCCAGCCAGTCGCCCAGTTGACCAGCCAGTCACCCAGTTGGCCAGCCAGTCGCCCAGTTGGCCAGTCAGTCGCCCAGTTGGCCAGCCAGTCGCCCAGTTGACCAGCCAGTCACCCAGTTGGCCAGCCAGTCACCCAGTTGGCCAGCCAGTCACCCAGTTGGTCAGTCAGTCGCCCAGTTGGCCAGTCAGTCGCCCAGTTGGCCAGTCAGTCGCCCAGTTGGCCAGTCAGTCGCCCAGTTGGCCAGCCAGTCGCCCAGTTGGCCAGCCAGTCACCCAGTTGGTCAGTCAGTCGCCCAGTTGGCCAGCCAGTCGCCCAGTTGGCCAGCCAGTCGCCCAGTTGGCCAGTCAGTCGCCCAGTTAGCCAGCCAGTCACCCAGTTGGCCAGCCAGTCACCTAGTTGGCCAGCCAGTCGCCCAGTTGGTCAGCCAGTCGCCCAGTTGGTCAGCCAGTCACCCAGTTGGCCAGCCAGTCGCCCAGTTGGCCAGCCAGTCACCCAGTTGGCCAGCCAGTCGCCCAGTTGGCCAGCCAGTCGCCCAGTTGGTCAGTCAGTCGCCCAGTTGGCCAGCTTTTTAGAAACTTGTTTAAGGAATCATGTGATCTGCGAGGCGCAGTGGTAAAGCACTCGTCCAGCGCTTCACGAGCGCTTTGGCCTGGGTTCGAATCCTGGCCAGGGAGGATTGACTGGGCGCCAATCCT
>NC_091163.1:3753864-3763864 GCF_040958095.1 Procambarus clarkii | reverse complement strand
AGACACAAGACCCCCCACATAGACACAAGACCCCCACATAGACACAAGACCCCCCACATAGACACAAGACCCCCCACATAGACACAAGACTCCACATAGACACAAGACCCCCACATAGACACAAGACCCCCACATAGACACAAGACCCCCACATAGACACAAGACCCCCATATAGACACAAGACCCCCCACATAGACACAAGACCTCCACATAGACACAAGACCCCACATAGACACAAGACCCCACATAGACACAAGACTCCACATAGACACAAGACCCCACATAGACACAAGACTCCACATAGACACAAGACCCAACATAGGTCTAACTCATAAGAGCTCATGAGCCTCACGCTGCTCATAGAAGCATTTGGGCAAGGTTTAAGATGCGTCCTTTTACTGAAGCATAAGAAATCCAACATTCTTTGCCCTTCTGGGAGAGAAAGGAAATAGAGAAAGGTCAAATGAGATAAATTTGACAGATTCACACCGATAAATGAGTCAGAATGGAAGGGAATTGACAGGAGGGAGAAGGAAAGCGCCAAGCCATTACGACTATATAACACAGTGAAGGGGTCAGGATAAGGATTTGAGAGAGATAAGATATTAAATCAGTGATTATGCAATATTATGAAAAGTATTATTTATGCTGTATTTCCAAAAGTACTTTGTTTAAAACTTAAAAGTTTTTACCTTAAAATTTCCCCAAAAACATTTACACAAATCGAGAGGAACTTTGCTTTGATTAGCTGAGCATCTTTGATTAGCCAATCATCAAGCCTATAACCATGATTTATCATCATGGAAGATCATCTAGATTATCATTATTATCTAACTAGCTATAATGATGAGTATTATTATCATCATTCCTCACTGATAATGAACTTAACAATGAGTCCCCCAGAATACGTTAAACACACACACAGGACAAAACGTTCTTATACTGCAAAGTTTGTAAACAAACTAATAGAAAGTTTAGAAATTCCAGCTTCGTTTTTGTCCTCAGGACACAGGACTCGGGTCCACTTCTCTCTCTCTCTCGGTTTCCTTCCTTCTTTCTTACTTTTATTTGATACTCTCTTCCTTCCTTTCTCTCTCTCTCTCTCAGATTTCGTTCTCTCTCTCTACATTCTTTCCCTTTTCCGTCCCTCTCTCATTCCTTCACTTGTTCTCACCTTACCTCTCATACAGTCTCTCTCTCTCTCTCTCTCTCTCTCTCTCTCTCTCTCTCTCTCTCTCTCTCTCTCTCTCTCTCTCTCTCTCTCTCTCTCTCTCTCTTCCCCCTTGCACCCCATCAACACACAGGGACCTACAAGAATTAGTGAATGACAATCCCCCATTGCAACATATGCAACACCCCCACCCCCCCACCCCCATCAATGGTAGAGTAGAGTAGAGTAGAGTAGAGTTGAGTAGAGTAATGAAATGTAAACCTGTACCAATGGGGGCAAAACAAACATATACAAAAGGGGGAAGAAAACAGAGTAGAAAGCAATATTAGAGAGAGCACCAGGAGCTGGTCTCTGGCCGCTCCCACATTAGGAGGTGGGCCACTGCTAATCTGATTTGGGATGGAGGGAAGGGGGGGTGGGGAGGAAGCAGGATAGGTGGAAGTGGTGGGGGAAGAGGAAGGGGGGAAAGAGGGAAAGGTGGAGAAGAAGGAGAAGAAGGAGGAGAGATAAGATGGAAATTAAGCAACAGCCACAACAAATCCAAGGATCAAAGGATACTTGCAGAATGCATATTGCACCAGAAAGAAGAAAAAGGGGATGCTATTTACACCCCCATATTGTTTTCAAACCTCTTTTACGTTTAAATTAACCAAAACACACACACACACACACACTGTTCCACTCCTGTCAACATTACCTGGTTACTTAATAGACACGGGATCCCTTTGGAAGGGAGGGAGGGAGGTGTTTCAAGCGTAGGTTAGACATGTATAAATCACAGTTTGGGGGGATATAAATGTTATTACAGAGAGAAATCTCCCATTAACGCGATATATCAAAGAACAGAGAATAAATATATCAAAGAAATACTCAGTGCAAAGGTTCGAACCCTGATCAAGACTCCTGGGGATTGGTTCATGAAGGCCGAAGCTCAATCGACTGGGCTATGAGTAGTCTTAATAAGAAATGTTTATTACAATTATAAACCAAGTAGTAAAAACTACAACACCTCCAAAATTATATTACTTCTAAGTCTTAAATCTAAATTATATTACTTCTAAGTCTTAATTGAAAATTATATTACTTCTAAGTCTTAATTCAAAATTATATTACTTCTAAGTCTTAATTCAAAATTATATTACTTCTAAGTCTTAATTCAAAATTATATTACTTCTAAGTCTTAATTCAAAATTATATTACTTCTAAGTCTTAATTCAAAATTATATTATTTCTAAGTCTTAATTCAAAATTATATTATTTCTAAGTCTTAATTCAAAATTATATTACTTCTAAGTCTTAATTGAAAATTATATTACTTCTAAGTCTTAATTATAAGTCTTCCATGCGAAGTGAATACAGGAAAGAGGACAGAAAAAAAAAGAAATAATTTGTAAAGGAATAAAAAGCTCAACTCCTAACGAAAAAAAAACGCCAAACCAGTTGGGGTGGACGGTAGAGCGACGGTCTGGCTTCATGCAGGTCGGCGTTCAATCCCCGACCGTCCATTAAATGGTTGGGGCACCATTCCTTCCCTCGCACAACCGTCCCATACCAAATCCCTTATATCCTGACCTAACCTTCACAGTGCTTCATAGTCGTAATGGCTTGGCGCTTTCCCCCTGAGTGGCAGTATTACGTACACAAGTGGTATTATAATATACGCTAGATCGCCTCATAATTACCTCACTACCTCATTAACTCACCCCCCTCCCCTCTCATCTTCCCCCCCCCTTCCCCCATGACCGGCCTGGGGGGGGGGGGGGAAGGGGGGGAGGGGACTGGGTAACACAAACAGGGGCAGGTAATTAAGGTCAACCACTTAATTACCACCAGTCTGCCGCCTTGGGAAGGCGAAGGACTCATTCTTATGCATAAGTTGTTGGGGGGGCGGGGGCGGGGGGGGGGGCGGGGGGGGGGGGGTTCGGGGTTAGTCGATCCAGTAGTCATAGCGGAGGAGGGGGGAAGGAGGTTGAAGAGGGGAAGGAAGAGGGGAAGGAAGAGGGGAAGGAAGAGGGGAAGGAAGAGGAGCAGTAGAAGAAAAGAGGAACAAGGATCACTCGGATTACTTACGATCAATTTCAAGATTGCAAGTCGCTTGCAAATCCGTCTTCCGGATCAACTGGAAGCTGTATAGGCTTGCAAGGTGATTAGTTGATTGTTGGTGGTAGAGGCTCGCTGATCCATACAGCCACCACAGCCTGATTGATCAGTTACTTCCCTTGGGAACCCATCCAGTGCCTTCTTAAAAGATTTCCAATCGTTTTCGTGTATCAAACACACACTTGACAAATGTGTTATATCACGAAGGCGTTTGGAATTGTTTTTTCCTTAAGAAAACAAAAAGGACTGCTGAGAATAATAAATATAAATACTACGGGCTCACCATAGCCCGTGCTACTTGGAACTTCTTGTTCCAGGTAGCGAATCTGTAACAGCAACAACTATAGATATAAACAATATATATACCAGCCTGTGTGTGTGTGTGTGTGTGTGTGTGTGTGTGTGGGTGTGTGTGTGTGTGTGTGTGTGTATGTGTGTGTGTGTGTGTGTGTGTGTTTTATTGTCACACTGAATGTAGTATGGTTATCTTCTTGAGTTATCTTGAGATGATTTCGGGGCTTTTTAGTGTCCCCGCGGCCCGGTCCTCGACCAGGCCTCCACCCCCAGGAAGCAGCCCGTGACAGCTGACTAACACCCAGGTACCTATTTTACTGCTAGGTAACAGGGGCATAGGGTGAAAGAAACTCTGCCCATTGTTTCTCGCCGTCGCCTGGGATCGAACCCAGGACCACAGGATCACAAGTCCAGCGTGCTGTCCGCTCGGCCGACCGGCTCCCAATGAAAGCAAGCTACTAAAATATATAGAGATAAAACTGTCAAATTCCCCCCCCCCCCCACCAAAAAAAAAAAAATTAACCAAAATCTTTCCATATTTTCTCAGTGCTCAGATTAGAGAGCATCTTCTTGACAATATTACAAAGGCCAAGAATGAGAGAGAGCGACCGTCACGGGTGGGTACGATCTCCAAGGCACGATCATGAACAGAAGAGCCTCTCTGGAAGTAGAAAATGATTCCAAATTGGCTGAAATCTTCAGTTCGAAAATGGCCTTTGCTAGACCAGTCTATCATGAAGGTTAAGGCGAAATCGTAGATCTTCGGTTAAGACAATTAAGAGGCTCTGGATATACCGAAAACGTCCAATTAAATGTCCATGGATAAAAATGGATAAGGCGAAGACCTTGGATAAAAGGCCCCGGATAAGTCAAAGACCTAAGACAAAATATACACACCCTGATTTAGCGGAACACCTCACATAAGGACCATCGGATATAAAAAAAACTTGACTCCGGTTAATGGTATCATCTGCAGTGTCTCCTTATAACAGGTTGCCCCCTCTATCGACTGTCAATACCATGCCTACACAAAGCCCCCCCCCCCATCAACCACCCATCACCTTAAACCCTCCCTATTATCATCTCTCTCCATTTCCCTTCTTCACTCCCTCTTTCCCTTCTCTCCTTCTCCCCTTCTTTCATCTTCTCACCTCTCGTCTCTTCCGAAAGGGCAAGAAAAGGTATTTTTTTTCCTTTTTTAAGGAATTTTCTTTTCAGAAATGTCTTTTTTATAAAAAAAAGGCAAAGTTTTTTCTTTAATGTTATATCCAGCAGAGATTAGGGACGAGACAGGATCATTAAAAACTGAGACGGGTCAGATAACTGATAATGACAGTGAGAGGTGTATTATATATTTTGTGTTGGTATTTACTAAATAAGAAGGGGAGGAGGAGAGAGAGAGAGAGAGAGAGAGAGAGAGAGAGAGAGAGAGAGCCTCACTTTCCTCAAAGTAGCCCAAAACAAGCCACCTTCCCCCAAGAAAAATATTTTCAACACCGACTTTCCCCCGGCCAAAACACCCCCCCCCCAAAAAAAAAAAATATAACCTGAACTATAACACCACTTCCTCCATACAACCAACAACCCACTCCGTAAAAAACACAACTGTTTTACTCAACCTGAAACTTACAAACCCAAGCAACCCACCTAACCTAACGAGGCCAGATAAAAATAAAGGGGGTCAATATTTCGGAGCATTACCTGGTTGATACCTGGTTGATGGGGTTCTGGGAGTTCTTCTACTCCCCAAGCCCGGCCCGAGGCCAGGCTTGACTTGTGAGAGTTTGGTCCACCAGGCTGTTGCTTGGAGCGGCCCGCAGGCCCACATACCCACCACAGCCCGGTTGGTCCGGCACTCCTAGGAGGAAACACTCTAGTTTTCTCTTGAAGATGTCCACGGTTGTTCCGGCAATATTTCTTATACTCGCTGGGAGGACGTTGAACAACCGCGGACCTCTGATGTTTATACAGTGTTCTCTGATTGTGCCTATGGCACCTCTGCTCTTCACTGGTTCTATTCTGCATTTTCTTCCATATCGTTCACTCCAGTACGATGTTATTTTACTGGGTAGATTTTGGACCTGGCCCTCCAGTATTTTCCACGTATATATTATTTGGTTTCTCTCTCGTCTCCTTTCTAGTGAGTACATTTGGAGAGCTTTGAGACGATCCCAATAATTTAGGTGCTTTATCGCGTCTATGCGTGCCGTATATGTTCTGTGTATTCCCTCTATTTCAGCAATCTCTCCTGCTCTGAAGGGGGAAGTGAGTACTGAGCAGTACTCAAGACGGGACAACATAAGTGACTTGAAGAGTACAACCATTGTGATGGGATCCCTGGATTTGAAAGTTCTCGTAATCCATCCTATCATTTTTCTGGCTGACGCAATATTTGCTTGGTTATGCTCCCTAAACGTTAGGTCGTCAGACATTATTATTCCCAAATCCTTGACATGCTGTTTTTCTACTATGGGCAAATTTGATTGTGTGTTATACCCTGTATTATGTTTCAGGTCCTCATTTTTGCCGTAACTGAGTACCTGGAATTTATCGCTGTTAAACATCATGTTATTTTCTGCTGCCCAGTCGAAAACTTTGTTGATATCTGCTTGTAATTTTTCCATGTCTTCAGCAGAGGTAATTTTCACGCTGATTTTTGTCCTAAGCTAAGAAAGCACAAGAGTTTCTCATATCCCACTTCCCCCTTTTTTTTTAAGGGATTTCTCTTGTGACCCAACTACGGCTCCCATTTCTTCAAAGGTGCTCCGTTACATGACCTGGAAAAGGCACAGACACATACACCCATTCCACAACTCGCCCCCCTCCCAGGCGCCGTAAAGAATCACTAACGAACTCAGACCTGAAGCCTTTTCCTCCGTGTTCCATAACATCTCCTGAAAGCAAGATGGGAGAAAATCCACGACGCCCTCTCAGCCAATCAAAATCATTTTTCCTAACCAAACCTCCTACTGATTGGAAACTTTTCCTAACACAGACACACACACATACACAAAATTAAATATATATATATATATATATATATATATATATATATATATATATATATATATATATATATATATATATATATATATATACACATATATATATATATATATATATATATATATATATATATATATATATATATATATATATATATATATATATATATATATATATATATATATATATATATACCACGTACCAACAACAGTACTGCTGCTACTGCTGTTGGTACTACTTCTACTACCAACGACCCACTTTAACCTACCCAATTGGTCTCATTTTCGGTTTCAGGTCACGAATTCTCCCTCTCGACGTTTCGTGTCATGGTTTCTGGACAAACCCTGTTTTCCGGAAGGGTTTCTAACGACTGAAACCACTTAAAAACCTGCACTAATCGACTTATTTTCTCAGAATAACCCAGATCCAACCAACTGATTTCTCTTCAGATCAACCAACTGATTTCTTTAAATCAATTATACTGCTTTTTTTTTAACGACCACCTCTCCTCAACCGGTTTCAACCAACAACCTAAAACCAACCGAGTTTTCTCACATTCCTCTAGCACTTTGGTTTCTATGGCGTGCTTGCCTCCTCTATTGGGGTTCAGAGCACGGCTACCAAACATTTCTCACCCCCTCCCCCCACCACACTGACCCATCTGTCACCCCACACCTCTCCCCACCCCTCCACCCCTACCATCTTCCACAGAGATCCAGCTGCTCCCCCGCCTCCTCCCCTTTGGCCATGGTACCACCCCCTCCCACTCCTCTTCTCACCGACACACGCACGCACACACGCACACACGCACACACACTAAAACGTAAGTGGTGTACAGGCTAAGAGGCATGACCTCTCCTAATTCATGTATTTCACCCTTCATAAACAACTTGATCCAATTCCTGGAAATATATATATATATATATATATATATATATATATATATATATATATATATATATATATATATATATATATATATATATATATATATATATATATATTGGGGAATTGAGTCAAGAATGTAGTTTTGTTAGCCGCTGTTAAGGGGCCACGTTGTACCTAGTGCCACGCGCTTCTGTTCTGTTGTAAACACTTGAGCTCTGTTGTAATCACTTCCTGGAATGTCCCGTTGAGCACTTAATTGGTTTCTTTGTTATTTTCAGTTTGGACGCCGACGTCTATTGTTGAGTGCGTCACCTGATTGTTGCTTAGTGGCGTCTTGCACGCAATGTGTGCGTGTGTGTGTGTGTGCGTGTGTGTGTGTGTGTGTGTGTGTGTGTGTGTGTGTGTGTGTGTGTGTGTGTGTGTGTGTGTACTCACATAATTGTACTCACCTAATTGTGCTCGCGGAGGTTGAGCTTTGGCTCTTTGGTCCCACCTCTCAACTGTCAATCAACTGGTGTACAGATTCCTGAGCCTACTGGGCTCTATCATATCTACATTTGAAACTGTGTATGGAGTCAGCCTCCACCACATCACTTCCTAGTGCATTCCATTTATTAACTGCTCTGACACTGAAAAAATTCTTTCTAACGTCCCTGTGGCTCATCTGGGTACTAAGTTTCCACCTGTGTTCCCTTGTTCGTGTCCCACCCGTGCTGAAGAGTTTGTCTTTGTCCACCCTGTCAACTCCCCTGAGAATTTTGTAGGTGGTTATCATGTCTCCCCTTACTCTTCTGTTTTCCAGGGATGTGAGGTTCAGCTCTTTTAGCCTTTCCTCGTAGCTCAATCCTCACAGTTCCGGGACGAGCCTGGTGGCATACCACTGAATCTTCTCTAACTTTGTCTTGTGTTTAACTACGTATGGACTCCAGGCTGGAGCTGCATACTCCAGGATTGGTCTTACATAAGTGGTATACAGGGTTCTGAAAGATTCCTTACACAAGTTTCTGAAGGCAGTTCTTATGTTGGCCAGCCTAGCATATGCCGCTGATGATATTCTTTTAATGTGGGCCTCTGGGGACAGGTTCGGTGTGATATCAACCCCCAGATCCTTCTCTCTATTTGACTCTTGCAGGATTTCCCCTCCCAGATGATACCTTGTGTTCAGCCTCCTGCTCCCTTCGCCTAATTTCATCACCTTACACTTTCCCGAGTTGAACTTTAGCAGCCATTTTCTAGACCATTCCTCCAGTTTACCAGGTCATCCTGTAGTCTCTGTCTATCTTCATCCGTCTTGATTCTTCTCATAATTTTTGCATCATCAGCAAACATCGAGAGGAATGAGTCTATACCCTCTGGAAGATCGTTCACATATATTAGAAACAGGATGGGTCCAAGTACTGAGCCCTGTGGGACTCCGCTGGTGACATCTCGCCACTCTGATGTCTCCCCCTCACCGTTACTCGCTGTTTCCTGTTGCTTAAGTACTCCCTTATCCACTGGAGCACCTTCCCTTTTACTCCTGCCTGTTGCTCCAACTTTTTTAACAGCCTTTTATGGGGTACTGTGTCAAAGGCTTTTTGGCAATCCAGGAAAATGCAGTCGGCCCACCCTTCTCTTTCCTGCCTAATTTTCGTTGCCTGGTCATAAAATTCTATTAAACCTGTGAGGCATGTGTGTGTGTGTGTGTGTGTGTGTGTGTGTGTGTGTGTGTGTGTGTGTGTGTGTGTGTGTGTGTGTGTGTGTGTGTGTGTGTGAGTATGTGTGTGTGTGTGTGTGTGTGTGTGTGTGTGTGTGTGTGTGTCTTGACGCAAATTTACAGTAGCACTTAAGTGGTTCCCCTAGATATTTACTGCATGACAAGGAGCTCGTATACACACACACACACACACACACACACACACACACACACACACACACACACACACACACACACAGCCCTGCAACCTTCTCCCCCTCCCCCCCCCCCTCCTCACAAGCAACAAAGAAACCACTCGAGTCGTCGGCTGCGACAAAGGTTGCAGGGAAAGATACAAATCTCCCCAGGGAAGCTGTGTGAGCTCGCTGCATGGGGGGCAGCATGCAACCCCACCAGCCAGCCAAGCTATACAATGCATTAATGCGAACGGCTGAACAATCAAGTAGTAGGAACAACCGGGTATTAAGCAGTACCGGAATGGAACCTGTCGTTGGAACAACCAAGTAGTAGGAACAAAGTATAATCCAGTGTAAATATACGGTAAAATGGATAGATAGATAGATAGATAGATAGATAGATAGATAGATAGATAGATAGATAGATAGATAAATAGATAGATAGATAGATAGATAGATAGATAGATAGATAGATAGATAGATAGATAAATAGATAGATAGATAGATAGATAGATAGATAGATAGATAGATAGATAGATAGATAGATAGATAGCCTAGTGGACCAAACTCTCACAAGTCAAGCCTGGCCTCGGGCCGGGCTTGGGGAGTAGAAGAACTCCCAGAACCCCATCAACCAGATAGATAGATAAACAGGTTTTGAAAACCAGG
>NC_091163.1:3741364-3746364 GCF_040958095.1 Procambarus clarkii | reverse complement strand
ATTTAACTCCCAGATATCTCGCCCTCTCCAGGCAACTGAGATATCTGCGAGTTATATATATATATATATATATATATATATATATATATATATATATATATATATATATATAAAGGTACACTTACCTTTGGCTGCTAATTAACTTCCGTAATCATCACTCACCTGTAAAAGAGAATTGTATTAATATCACAAAATACCCCTAACATTAATAAATTACATTAACTAAAAAAAATCTGCACCACCCAGGCGTTATCTTGAGGTTATCTTGAGATGATTTCGGGGCTTTAGTGTCCCCGCGGCCCGGTCCTTGACCAGGCCTGGACGTACCCAAAGTCCACACCACACTAACAGCAGCAGTAACAATAGTAGCAGCAACAGTAGCAGTAACAGTAGTGCCAGGAACGGTAGCAACAGGAACAGTAGCAACAGCTTACAATGGGCAGAGAAAGGATTCCAATCCTTTCCCATTCATCTGCTTCCCCCCCCCTCCCCCCACCCCTTTTCTTTGCCTCCTAACCATCTCCTCTCCTCTCCCTGTCCCACGCCTGTTATCTGTCTCTTCCCACTTCCCACTTCCATACCTCCCTTTCCTGTTTCTCATCGACCTCTATTCAACCACTCTCATTCATAGTCCCATTCCATGTCATATAAATTCTTTCCCATCGCATTTAGCTCTTCATCTATCTCACCTGCTACGCTCAAATGACCTCATTCGACCTTAACGACTTCGACATCAAAAGGAACTCCGCCATTTTTAAAGGGCTGTGCGTTTGTTTACGAAAGTCAGCTGATCGCTGGAACACGGCTCCTCCCTACCTCCCTCCCTCCCCGCCCCTCCTTCGCAATCACGCTTAGACAGTAATAATGCTCTTGAACAGTTAGTTATAACCACACACACACACACACACACACACACACACACACACACACACACACACACACACACACACACACACACACACACACACACACATATGGGGGCCTCGTAGCCTGGTGGATAGCGCGCAGGATTCGTAATTCTGTGGCGCGGGTTCGATTCCCGCACGAGGCAGAAACAAATGGGCAAAGTTTCTTTCACCCTAAGTGCCCCTGTTACCTAGCAGTAAATAGGTACCTGGGAGTTAGTCAGCTGTCACGGGCTGCTTCCTGGGGTGTGTGTGTGTGTGTGGTGTGTTGGAAAAAAAAAAAAAAAAAAAAGTAGTTAGTAAACAGTTGATTGACAGTTGAGAGGCGGGCCGAAAGAGCAAAGCTCAACCCCCGCAAAAACACAACTAGTAAACACACACAAACTTGTTGACTGACGGTTGGGAGGCGAGACCAAAGAGCCAGAGCTCAACCCCCGCAAGCACAAATAGGTGAGTCCACACACGTGCGTACGAGTCCACTCTTCTGGCCCCTCCCCCCCCCTAGGCCACTCTGGAGCCCAAGAACTGGAGCCCAAGGACACAAGCACAACAAAGAAAACTCCTTTACTACTTTAATCTGAAATAATTACTGAAAACTACTTTAATCTCCACGACAATTCCCCTGAATCTTCGTCGTTTTGGTCAATAACTTCACAATTACGAAGCATCAAGTGTGAGGACGGTGATTTATTGCATTTTTGAGCTTAAATGACCAAACCCGCTCGTCACAAATGCCACGAGAGAATGACCCAATTCCACTTATTAATTGTTGTTTTGTAATGACGCTGATAAAAAGCATTTAGGCACCTTTGTCAACATTTCAACCGTACATCAAATGTCACAGCTGACTCTCATTTGTAATTACTTATTGCACCAGACTGTGAGTAATTTCCCTCAGGCCTATTTAATTTAGCATCGAAACGTTCAAATAGGGTCTCCCAATTACCATATTTGTAATAATTAAATATAGACCTCTGGGACACCTCTCTCTCTTTCTCTCTCTCTCTCTCTCTCTCTCTCTCCCCTTCACCCATTCCTCCCCCCATCCCACCCCACCCCATTCCCCCCTTCAATATCTTGCCCCCCTTCAATTAACCGCATCATCAATCTCCCTTTCACTGGCCCAACCATTAATGGGCAGGTTGAAAGACGTCACGGACCATTGTAGGGAGAAAGGGGAACAAATGGACGTAAACGGAGGACATAGAGATGTGGAGAGGACGGGATAGGGGAAGGAATAGAGGGGGAAAAAAGTGGGATGGAGGGACAATGTAGTTTGAAGAGCTAACAGTATTCTCACTATACTGCTTTGGACTCTTCTCACCTTGACTCTCTCAAAGAAAAAACATTCTTCCGTCACGTACCTTTAAGACAACTTTTCGCATTATACTAGTTAGTTCCTTGATGGGAATGTTGTTATTCTCTCTCTCTCTCTCTCTCTCTCTCTCTCTCTCTCTCTCTCTCTCTCTCTCTCTCTCTCTCTCTCTCTCTCTCTCTCTCTCTCTCTCTCTGTCTCTCTCTCTCTCTCTCTCCATCCTTCACCCTTCCATTCAATACAGTTATCTGTATGGCGGTTTACTACATGTTATAACACCAGAATCTCAATGATTTGAGTGCCAGTTTCAACGCCACAGTTTCAAAGTCAGAGTCGGAGTTTCAAAGTCTCAGAAGCCAGTTTTAAGGGATTGGTCGACTCCGTAAGACAAGTGACCTATTGCATGAGAGGACTTGTTGTTGCAACTGTCCACAAACCATCACTGTGAATTGACTAGTTGCAAATCTTGCAAGGGAGACGTTCCTGGCCAGGGGGGATATTTGCAAGGAGATATATAGACCGTGTCGCTTTTAACAAGCTGCACCCGCTGTGATTGGTTGACACGGTGGTGGATTGGTGGACCCCCACAATTATCTTCAAATATATCCTGGGATAATGATTCCATTTTCTGCCTTCCTTCTTTCAATCCCTGCTTTAATTCCTTGCTTCCACTCCTCTTTCTGATCTCGTTGTCAATATTTGCTCTCTTACTCAATCCTTTCCAATATTTATAATAGATCCCCCCCCCCCTTCACAACCCCCCCCCCCCTCCCTTGCTATAATGGGAGCCCCCCATTTCACCTCCCTCCCCCACTATTTATTTTCCACAAAAGTGAATGAAATTCACCGCTAAAGTTACTAATAGTCTGTTTAAAGGCGACCCCCCTTTAGAAACCTTAATGATCTTCCCCCTCTGTATTTACACCCCCTATTATCCTCCATTACCGTCCCATTATCCACTACTCACGCCCAATTATCCACTAAAGAAACCGGGCCACTCAACTAATGACTCCGGGTTCTTATCAGATGTTCCTTTTTAACGAGCAACAGAACGAGACATAGTTCCCTCGATCAAGAAGATAGACTACCTGCTTTCTGCCCCCGGGGGAAAATTCCCGGGCACTTAACTCCCCTCTCGACGAGCCAATTTCCCGGACACACGAGAAGAGACATGTATCCTCTGGTGCGAGTTTGTCAGAGCTTCCTATTTTCTGTATAAACAATTTCTTCGGCGCTCAGAAATTCCTATTTCCTTCAGAAACTATTTCTTCAGCGTTCATGGACAGTCCTTTGGAAAAGGAAGCACGGTATGCTGAAGCACGGTACGCTGAAGCACGGTACATTGAAGCACGGTACATTGAAGCACGGTACATTGAAGCCCGGTACACTAAAGCACGGTACATTGAAGCACGGTACATTGAAGCACGGTACATTGAAGCACGGTACATTGAAGCACGGTACACTAAAGCACGGTACATTGAAGCACGGTACATTGAAGCACGATATATTGAAGTACGATTCATTGAAGCACGGTATACTGAAGCACGGTACATTGAAGCACGGTACACTGAAGCACGGTACACTGAAGCACGGTACGCTGAAGCACGGTACGCTGAAGCACGGTACATTGAAGCACGGTACATTGAAGCACGGTACATTGAAGCACGGTACATTGAAGCACGGTACATTGAAGCACGGTACATTGAAGCACAGTACACTAAAGCACGGTACATTGAAGCACGGTACATTGAAGCACGGTATATTGAAGCACGATTCATTGAAGCACGGTATACTGAAGCACGGTACATTGAAGCACGGTACACTGAAGCACGGTACATTGAAGCACGGCACACTGGAGCACGGTCCACTGAAGCACAGTACACTGAAGGACGGTACATTGAAGCACGGTACACAGAAGCACGGTACACTGAAACACGGTACACAGAAGCACGGTACACTGAAGCACGGTCCACTGAAGCACGGTACACTGAAGCACGGTACACTGAAGCACGGTACACAGAAGCACGGTACACTGAAACACGGTACACAGAAGCACGGTTCACTGAAGCACGGTACACTGAAGCACGGTCCACTGAAGCACGGTACACTGAAGCACGGTCCACTGAAGCACGGTACACTGAAGCACGGTTCACTGAAGCAGGGTACACTGAAGCACGGTACACTGAAGCACGGTACACTGAAGCACGGTCCACTGAAGCACGGTACACTGAAACACGGTCCACTGAAGCACGGTCCACTGAAGCACGGTACACTGAAGCACGGTACAGTGAAGCACGGTACACTGAAACACGGTACACTGAAACACGGTACACAGAAGCACGGTACACTGAAGCACGGTACACTGAAGCACGGTCCACTGAAGCACGGTCCACTAAAGCTCGGTCCACTGAAGCACGGTACACTGAAGCACGGTACATTGAAGCACGGTACACTGAAACACGGTACACTGAAACACGGTACACAGAAGCACGGTACACTGAAGCACGGTACACTGAAGCACGGTCCACTGAAGCACGGTCCACTAAAGCTCGGTCCACTGAAGCACGGTACACTGAAGCACGGTCCACTGAAGCACGGTACACTGAAGTACGGTCCACTGAAGCACGGTACACTAAAGCACGGTCCACTGAAGCACGGTCCACTGAAGCACGGTCCACTGAAGCACGGTCCATTGAAGCACGGTACACTGAAGCACGGTACACTGAAGCACGGTACATTGAAGCACGGTACACTGAAGCACGGTACATTGAAGCACGGTA
>NC_091163.1:3706364-3733864 GCF_040958095.1 Procambarus clarkii | reverse complement strand
GTGGAACTTCAGGCAGCTTTGATTCCAGACCAGGTGATCCAGCCCACGAAGGCATATCCCCCAGAATCATTAACAGCTGTTGAGTCATTTGAAACATTGCAAGGATTAATGTCAGCTGCAACACCAGCAGCATTAGTAGGATTATCATTAAAAAGGAACAGGGGGAGATATGAGAGAGAGAGAGAGAGAGAGTGAGAGAGAGCGTGAGAGAGAGAGAGAGAGAGTGAGTGAGTGAGTGAGAGAGAGAGAGAGAGAGAGAGAGAGAGAGAGAGAGAGAGAGAGAGAGAGAGAGAGAGAGAGAGAGAGAGAGAGAGAGAGAAAAAAAAATGAGAGAGAGAGAGCGAGAGAGAGAGAGCGAGAGAGAGAGAGCGAGAGAGAGAGAGAGAGAGAGAGAGAGAGAGAGAGAGAGAGAGAGAGAGAGAGAGAGAGAGAGAGAGAGAGAGAGAGAGAGAGAGAGAATCAGAATTTTAAGCTTGAACACAGTTCATAACGTGTTCAAAACACTCTGTGAACACCTGGAAATTATTACCCAGCATGCCTCGGGTCTCGCCAGAATACAAAAATAAAAACAAAAAATTCATGGAACTCACAAAACGTTTTAATCCCTCATATCCCTTTGAGGGTTTGTCATCAAAGGCGTCAGAAATATATATTTAAGCAAGTTTGCCTTTCTTTGTTTCAGCCATAAATATCTTAAGAAGTTTCACAATTATTACGAAAGAAAACTTGCTCTGGGGTCATCTTGGGGCCGCTGAGCGTCTCATGCTCTGTCTTGTAAATATAACCTGGAAATTATTTAATTCTCGCAAGACATGGTAGATGATATAAATATATATATATATATATATATATATATATATATATATATATATATATATATATATATATATATATATATATATATATATATATATATATATATATATGAGTGTCAGACCACGGAGGAAGAATTGAAACAGGAATTTCCTTAAGTACTTTCGTATATAAATACATCTTCAGAAGGAATGATTTACAAGTCAAGTATTGGACATATATATATATATATATATATATATATATATATATATATATATATATATATATATATATATAGGCAGGAGAGAGAGAGAGAGGTGAAGTGAAGTGAGGTACAGTGAAAAATGAATGGGAATTAGGTGGCTATAAATAAGAAGGTCTATTGGCCCATACGAAGCTCCCATTCATACCCACTAAAGGTTTGTGGGTCCATAGAATAAGAGCTGCATCAACAGGCCCACACATGGATAATAATAGCATAAGATAGTAAATATTCACAATGAATTAGTGAGACAAATGTGTATCAATAATCCTACTCAAATCGCCCTTTAATTGATCTATCAAAAATGGATCTAAGTTATACAAACCACTGCTAATGTTCAAATTACTTTCTTTTGTGATCTGTATTAAAGCAGATTCAATTATGTTCCTATTGAAAGTGTTTTATAATTCGTTATTGAAGAAGCCATCTCCCAATCAATTTGGTGAGCATTTTCTGACAAATGAACAAAGTATTAGACAATTGGCCATGTCTTACTGAGTATTTATGTTCCGAAATTCTACATTTGAAATCTTTAGATATTTGCCCAACACAGAACCTATAACAATCTTCACAAGGTATTTTATAAAAGACTAATTTTCTAACAGTTTACCAACAGTATTTTCGTAATTAAACAATACATGTATATCAAAAAGTTTCAAGGCCTTGACCATATTCTCAAACCCAGAAAAATATGGTAAACATAACACATTCTTTGGGCTAATTTTGTCACTGCATATATTACAATTTGTACGACGTGCTTTGCTACGTCAAACTTCCAAAAAAACTCAGTGGATAACAAAGCTTGAGACTAAGAGAATCAATGTTCTTAAACTCTTCATCTAAGAGTTCTGAACTAACAACCCGAAGAGCTCTTAGATACATAAAGGAAAAAATGATTTTTCACATTGTATCTATGTCCCTGAGAAATAATTCCTGTTTCAATTCTTCCTCCGTGGTCTGACACTGTCACATTTTTCATCACGTGTTAATTTTCGTGTTTTACACACACACATACACGCACATATATATATGTATATATATATGTATATATATATATATATATATATATATATATATATATATATATATATATATATATATATATATATATATATATATGTTTCATTGAATATGACCGCATATTCTGTATTTATTATTTTCTGGTTTAGGGCTTCTATCCCTCTAACTATTTTCTTAGCATCAGGGCTTAATTGGAATAGGAGTTCTCCTATTCCAATTAGAACTCCTATTCCAATTAAGCCCTGATGCTAAGAAAATAGTTAGAGGGATAGAAGCCCTAAACCAGAAAATAATAAATACAGAATATGCGGTCATATTCAATGAAACATGTTTGAAAGAAAACCTGCTGCCAGTATACACCAATATATATATATATATATATATATAAACACGTCGCGGCTTCATGTTCAGGAGGATAAAGCTTGAAGACACTCCAATTACTCCTTGAATCCTTTGGTACGTTGCTATTCACAATTTAACGACTCTATATATATGAACCAGCCAGCAGTTGAGTCCACTAAAGCAGTCGTTAACATGCAAAATACAGTTTACTGACGCCCTTCAAGGACTGGATTGTCCCACTTCTGGGATCTCCATATCCGGGCATCCCACTCCTGGGGCCTTCAAAACGCTCTAAAGCCCTCACCCCCCCCCCCAACCAGCACCTGAGATTATCCAGGCAAAATTACGATCTCTTAGTAATGGCATAAGTGGAATGCGCGATCGGTTTCCTGGGTGTGGGATCCAATCCTGTATCGATCCTGTGGAGGTAATTATTGGTTGGGCCGGCCTAGTTCGTGGGATCTGCAGGGGTGGCCCCACACGTGCTGTGGGGGATCAGGGGGCCTGCACGTGCTGTGGGGGATCAGGGGGCCTGCACGTGCTGGGGGGGATCAGGGCCCCCACACGTGCTGTGGGGGATCAGGGCCCCCACACGTGCTGTTGGGGATCAGGGCCCCCACACGTGCTGTTGGGGATCAGGGCCCCCACACGTGCTGTTGGGGATCAGGGCCCCCACACGTGCTGTGGGGGATCAGGGGGGACCCGCACGTGCTGGGGCATCAGGGGGCCCCGCACGTGCTGTGGGATCAGGGGCCCGCACGTGTTGTGGGATCAGGGCCCCCCCACGTGCTGTGGGATCAGGGGACCCGCACGTGCTGTGGGATCAGGGGACCCGCACGTGCTGGGGGATCAGGGGCCCGCACGTGCTGTGGGATCAGGGGCCCGCACGTGCTGGAGCATCAGGGGCCCGCACGTGCTGGGGCATCAGGGGCCCGCACGTGTTGGGGGATCAGGGGACCCGCACGTGCTGGGGGATCAGGGGCCCGCAGGTGCTGGGGGATCAGGGGCCCGCACGTGCTGGGGGATCAGGGGACCCGCACGTGCTGGGGGATCAGGGGCCCGCACGTGCTGGGGGATCAGGGGCCCGCACGTGCTGGGGGATCAGGGGCCCGCACGTGCTGGGGGATCAGGGGCCCCGCACGTGCTGGGGGATCAGGGGCCCGCACGTGCTTTGGGATCAGGGGCCCGCACGTTCTGGGGGATCAGGGGGCCCCGCACGTGCTGTGGGATCAGGGGCCCGCACGTGCTGGGGGATCAGGGGCCCGCACGTGCTGGGGGATCAGGGGCCCGCACGTGCTGGCTGATCAGGGGGCCCCGCACGTGCTGTGGGATCAGGGGCCCGCACGTGCTGGGGGATCAGGGGCCCGCACGTGCTGGGGGATCAGGGGCCCGCACGTGCTGGTGGATCAGGGGCCCGCACGTGCTGGGGGATCAGGGGCCCGCACGTGCTGGGGGATCAGGGGCCCGCACGTGCTGGGGGATCAGGGGGCCCCGCACGTGCTGTGGGATCAGGGGCCCGCACGTGCTGGGGGATCAGGGGCCCGCACGTGCTGGGGGATCAGGGGCCCGCACGTGATGGGGGATCAGGGGCCCGCACGTGCTGGGGGATCAGGGGCCCGCACGTGCTGGGGGATCAGGGGCCCGCACGTGCTGGGGGATCAGGGGCCCGCACGTGCTGGGGGATCAGGGGCCCCGCACGTGCTGGGAGATCAGGGCCCCGCACGTACTATGGAGAATCAGGGGCCCACACGTACTGTGGAGAATCAGGGGCCCACACGTACTGTGGAGAATCAGGGGCCCACACGTACTGTGGAGAATCAGGGGCCCACACGTACTGTGGAGAATCAGGGGCCCACATGTACTGTGGACAATCAGGGGCCCACACGTGCTGTGGTGTGTGTCTGTATGTAAGCCTACCTCTTCCCCTACCCTTGTGGAGGGCGGCTTGTCCTCTCTGGCTTGATGGGGGGGTCTTATCCCTTTCTCCTTATCCTTCTCCTTCTCCTCCTCCTTCTTTCACACGGGTTTTCTTCCCCATTCTTTCGGGTGCTCAAGTAGGATTAATTAATTTTTCCCCATTTCCCTGTATTTTTTCCCTGATCTCCCCATTTCCCCCGACCTCCCCACCCATCACCAACCACCAGCTACTTGCTACATTGCTGTTCCACTGAGCTTTCGAGCTCTCCCACCCCCTTTCCACGACCCCTTTCCACGACCCCTTTCCCTTCCCCACCCTTTTCCATGATATGGCCCATATTCCATCCCCCTTTCCCCTTCACCAACACTCGTCTTATGGGGATATTGGCGTGAACCAGAGTACTGGAACTCTAGCTAGCAGTAGTAGCAGTAGCAACAGTAGCAGCAGCAACAGGAGCAGTAGCAGCAGCAACAACAGGAGCAGTAGCAGCAGCAACAACAGGAGTAGTATCAGCAACAACAACAGGAGCAGTAGCAGCAGCAACAACAGGAGCAGTAGCAGCAGCAACAACAGGAGCAGTAGCAGCAGCAACAACAGGAGTAGTATCAGCAACAACAACAGGAGCAGTAGCAGCAGCAACAACAGGAGCAGTAGCAGCAGCAGCAACAACAGGAGCAGTAGCAGCAGCAACAACAGGAGCAGTAGCAGCAGCAGCAACAGGAGCAGTAGCAGCAACAACAGGAGCAGTAGCAGCAACAACAGGAGCAGTATCAGCAACAACAACAGGAGCAGTAGCAGCAGCAACAACAGGAGCAGTAGCAGCAGCAACAACAGGAGCAGTAGCAGCAGCAGCAACAGGAGCAGTAGCAGCAACAACAGGAGCAGTATCAGCAACAACAGGAGCAGTAGCAGCAGCAACAACAGGAGCAGTAGCAGCAGCAACAACAGGAGCAGTAGCAGCAGCAGCAGCAACAGGAGCAGTAGCAGCAACAACAGGAGTAGTATCAGCAACAACAGGAGCAGTAGCAGCAGCAACAACAGGAGCAGTAGCAGCAGCAACAACAGGAGCAGTAGCAGCAGCAACAACAGGAGCAGTAGCAGCAGCAACAACAGTAGCAGTAGCAGCAGCAGCAACAGGAGCAGTAGCAGCAGCAGCAGCAACAGGAGCAGTAGCAGCAGCACAGCAGTAGCAGCAGCAACAGGAACAGTAGCATTACCAACAGTAGCCACACCCTATGCATCGTTCCCTTGTGTGCTTTTGTATATTTTCAAGGAGGCAGGAGAGGTGTGGACTCCGATATTGACAGATTCTACACATATCTTTTCAGCTGTGGCTGTGATGGGGGTGCTGTGTTGGGCTTGGAGACGGGGGGAATGTGTCGATTGCACAGGCATGACTATGCACAGGTGCACAGGCATAACTATGCACATGTGCACAGGCATAGTTATGTACAAGTGTACAGTCATGTATATATATATATTTATCGTATGCGAGATAATGTGTCTACATTTCTGTCTCCTTTGTCCAAAGATAGAGGCCCAAACGCTTAGGGCTAGTCTCCCGCAAATTTGCAGGGGGAATGCTCTGGGGTATGGGACGGACGAAGGCTGGTCGGGGTCGGCCCGAGTTCAATGATTTAAGAAATATTAGCAATTATAAATACCCCCTCAGATGCGATTTTCATGTGTGATTCCCGTGGAGTTTTCAGTGTTTTTAATAATACATTTTCCGAAAGACCAATATAGTTGTTTCAGTGAATTTTAATAATACATTTTTTTGACAGGAGAAGAAGAGACAGAGAACATTACTTACCATGCGGTGATTTCGCGGATCAACGTCCCTGCGGCCCGGTCTCTGACCAGGCCTCCTGGTTCGTGGTCTGGTCAACCAGGCTGCTGAATGCGGCTGCTCGCAGCTTGACGTATGAATCACAGCCTGGTTGATCAGGTATTCACCTCTCCCCTCCCCCCCCCCCCAGCAAAACAATGAGCGGCCCCAAAACATCTTAAGGCAGCAGTGCCAAGCTCTGGTGGCACTGTGATGGCACCCCCCAAACAAGAACCTACGTGCCCAAAGGGAGGTTCAAATTACCCATTAACCCCACTTAAGATTTCGAGGGCCTGCTTGGTAGGTAGTTACGAGCTCCTTGAAAGGTAGTTACGAGCACCTTGCAAGCCGTTTAACTTCCTCACAAGACGTTTCGCAACCGGTTATCGAACTCGGTATAGCCCTTTATAACCGGTTATCGAACTCACTATTGCCCTTTACAACCGGTTATCGGACCCGGTATAGCCCTTTACAACCGGTTATCGAACTCAGTATCGCCCTTTACAACCGGTTATCGAACTCGGTATAGCCCTTTACAACCGGTTATCGAACTCGGTATAGCCCTTTACAACCGGTTATCGGACTCGGTATAGCCCTTTACAACCGGTTATCGGACTCGGTATAGCCCTTTACAACCGGTTATCGGACTCGGTACAGCCGTTTACAACCGGTTATCGGGTCGAAATGTACAAATATAACACTGAAACAGGCAATAAAGGCCGTGTGTGTGTGTCCAGATGATATCATGAGCAACTTGTATATATGTGAGAACCTTTTCATGATTAATCGAAATTAATAGATTGAGCAAAGACAACATTAGGGGGGGCCCTTAAAAGTCTATCGTTTAATACCACCAGTGTCTCAGTGAAAGTCTATCGTTTAATACCACCAGTGTCTCAGTGAAAGTCTATCGTTTAATACCACCAGTGTCTCAGTGAAAGTCAATCGTTTAATACCACCAGTGTCTCAGTGAAAGTCTATCGTTTAATACCACCAGTGTCTCAGGGAAAGTCTATCGTTTAATACCACCAGTGTCTCAGTGAAAGTCTATCGTTTAATACCACCAGTGTCTCAGTGAAAGTCTATCGTTTAATACCACCAGTGTCTCAGTGAAAGTCTATCGTTTAATACCACCAGTGTCTCAGTGAAAGTCTATCGTTTAATACCACCAGTGTCTCAGTGAAAGTCTATCGTTTAATACCACCAGTGTCTCAGTGAAAGTCTATCGTTTAATACCACCAGTGTCTCAGTGAAAGTCTATCGTTTAATACCACCAGACGTTCAACAAAAGCACCAACTTAACTGTCTTAACCAACATACTCACTATATTCACCATTTATGTCATTACATAATAACGTGTTCTTCTTACACGTTCATATGTGAGGTCCCTGAGCCTTCTTGCACCAACTTCGAGGTCAACTCCGGAGCTCACAGTTCCCGCGACGGCTCTGGAAGCAATCGTATTGGCGCGGTGGAGAGTGGGAAAACTGCTGCATGGGTAACAGCTTCTCTATCAACCTACCCCTGGCTTTGCGGCCCTAGAGAGGCCACTCCAGAATGACAACCAGAGCGCAACTCCATACTCTCCTGAGACTGATGGATGCCTACTGCTAATATCAAATCAGTTTTGAGTGGCAAATGTCCAACTACAAGTTAACAAGATGATATATGTGTGTACTTTTTAAACTTTTTTTGTATTTAATTATTATTAAGTTTTACATTAATAAATCAGGTGCGGTGTTTACCTGAGGTCAAGACGGACACGTGTTCATGACTCCTCACTCACTAAATAAATATTATATTTACCTGCACAAAAAAATCCCTTTTTTAATGGTTGTGGCTTTTTATGTTGGTGAGAAGGAATGCGGAACAAAACAGGTGGTGGTGGTAGGAGACAGGTGGTGGTGGTGGTGGTGGTGGTGGTGGTGGTGGTGGTGGTAGGAGACAGGTGGTGGTGGTGGTGGTGGTGGTGGTGGTGGTGGTAGGAGACAGGTGGTGGTGGTGGTGGTGGTGGTGGTGGTGGTGGTGGTGGTGGTAGGAGACAGGTGGTGGTGGTGGTAGGAGACAGGTGGTGGTGGTAGGAGACAGGTGGTGGTGGTAGGAGACAGGTGGTGGTGGTGGTAGGAGACAGGTGGTGGTGGTGGTGGTGGTGGTGGTGGTGGTAGGAGACAGGTGGTGGTGGTGGTAGTAGTGGTAGGTGGGAGACAGATGAGAGGAGAACAAGCAGCATCATTTGGCCAGCCATTATCCAGATAAAATCAGCCAATTAAAAACGAGTTAGAGGATCGTTAGGTGAGGCAGATCAGGTCGTTAAGGTGGTCTCTCGCTATTGTTCTTAGGTTCCGCCAGTCTCTCTAGCTCGTTAGGTCTCTGGGCTCGTTAGGTCTCTGGGCTCGTTAGGTCTCTGGGCTCGTTAGGTCTCTGGGGCTCGTTAGGTCTCTGGGCTCGTTAGGTCTCTGGGCTCGTTAGGTCTCTGGGCTCGTTAGGTCTCTGGGCTCGTTAGGTCTCTGGGGCTCGTTAGGTCTCTGGGCTCGTTAGGTCTCTGGGCTCGTTAGGTCTCTGGGCTCGTTAGGTCTCTGGGCTCGTTAGGTCTCTGGGGCTCGTTAGGTCTCTGGGCTCGTTAGGTCTCTGGGCTCGTTAGGTCTCTGGGCTCGTTAGGTCTCTGGGCTCGTTAGGTCTCTGGGCTCGTTAGGTCTCTGGGGCTCGTTAGGTCTCTGGGCTCGTTAGGTCTCTGGGCTCGTTAGGTCTCTGGGCTCGTTAGGTCTCTGGGGCTCGTTAGGTCTCTGGGCTCGTTAGGTCTCTGGGGCTCGTTAGGTCTCTGGGGCTCGTTAGGTCTCTGGGGCTCGTTAGGTCTCTGGGCTCGTTAGGTCTCTGGGGCTCGTTAGGTCTCTGGGGCTCGTTAGGTCTCTGGGCTCGTTAGGTCTCTGGGCTCGTTAGGTCTCTGGGCTCGTTAGGTCTCTGGGCTCGTTAGGTCTCTGGGGCTCGTTAGGTCTCTGGGCTCGTTAGGTCTCTGGGCTCGTTAGGTCTCTGGGGCTCGTTAGGTCTCTGGGCTCGTTAGGTCTCTGGGCTCGTTAGGTCTCTGGGCTCGTTAGGTCTCTGGGGCTCGTTAGGTCTCTGGGCTCGTTAGGTCTCTGGGCTCGTTAGGTCTCTGGGCTCGTTAGGTCTCTGGGCTCGTTAGGTCTCTGGGGCTCGTTAGGTCTCTGGGCTCGTTAGGTCTCTGGGCTCGTTAGGTCTCTAGGCTCGTTAGGTCTCTGGGCTCGTTAGGTCTCTGGGCTCGTTAGGTCTCTGGGGCTCGTTAGGTCTCTGGGCTCGTTAGGTCTCTGGGCTCGTTAGGTCTCTGCGCTCGTTAGGTCTCTGGACTCGTTAGGTCTCTGGGCTCGTTAGGTCTCTGGGGCTCGTTAGGTCTCTGGGCTCGTTAGGTCTCTGGGCTCGTTAGGGGTCTGGGGCTCGTTAGGTCTCTGGGCTCGTTAGGTCTCTGGGCTCGTTAGGTCTCTGGGCTCGTTAGGTCTCTGGGGCTCGTTGGGGTCTCTGGGGTCGTTAGGTCTCTGGGTTCGTTAGGTCTCTGGGCTCGTTAGGTCTCTGGGGCTCGTTGGGTCTCTGGGCTCGTTAGGTCTCTGGGGCTCGTTGGGTCTCTGGGCTCGTTAGGTCTCTGGGGCTCGTTAGGTCTCTGGGGCTCGTTAGGTCTCTGGGCTCGTTAGGTCTCTGGGGCTCGTTAGGTCTCTGGGCTCGTTAGGTGTCTGGGCGCGTTAGGTCTCTAGGAAGGTCTCTGGGCTCGTTAGGTCTCTGGGGCTCGTTGGGGTCTCTGGCAAATCCAGTCTTCATCGTTACCAACACTTTATCACAACAATTCTCATGCCCTCCAACACTTAACAGTTCTTGAACACCAACATGCGTTCCTCCTTTCCCATCTTCCTTCCCTTCCTATTTCCCTACTTCCCTTCCCACCTCCCTTCCTCCTTACCTACCTTCTCCCACCCATCACCTTTTCTTTCAGACATTCTTCATTATTGTTTCTCTCATACCAAGGCTTCTCAGCCTCCTATCCTCAATACTTCCATCTCACTCTCTCACTCTTCTCCTCTTCCACCTCCATTCCACTGCTTTTCCCGCCATCTCTCAACATGGAAGATACTGGAGGGCCAGGTCCCTAATGTGCACAGTAGAATAACAACATACTGGAGCGAAAGGTACGGAAGGAAATGCAGAATAGAACCTGTGAAGAGTGGAGGTGTCATAGGTACAATCAGAGAACACTGAACATCAGAGGTCCAGTGAAGAGTAGAGGTGCCATAGGCACAATCAGAGAACACTGACCATCAGAGGTCCAGTGAAGAGTAAGGTGCCATAGACACAGTAGAGAACACTGAACATCAGAGGTCCAGTGAAGAGTAGAGGTGCCATAGGCACAATCAGATAACACTGAACATCAGAGGTCCAGTGAAGAGTAGAGGTGCCATAGGCACAATCAGAGAACACTGAACATCAGAGGTCCAGTGAAGAGTAGAGGTGCCATAGGCACAATCAGAGAACACTGAACATCAGAGGTCCAGTGAGGAGTAGAGGTGCCATAGGCACAATCAGAGAACACTGAACATCAGAGGTCCAGTGAGGAGTAGAGGTGCCATAGGTACAATCAGAGAACACTGAACATCAGAGGTCCAGTGAAGAGTAGAGGTGTCATAGACACAATCAGAGAACACTGAACATCAGAGGTCCAGTGAAGAGTAGAGGTGTCATAGGCACAATCAGAGAACACTGAACATCAGAGGTCCACAGCTGTTCAACACCCTCCCAGCAAGCATTAGAAATATTGCCGGAACAAAGGTGGATGTCTTCAAGAGACACTTAGACAAGTTCTTGCAAGAAGTGCCGGACCAACCGGGCTGTGGTGGGTATGTGGGCCTGCGGGCCGCTCCAAGCAACAGCCTGGTGGACCAAGTTATCACAAGTCGAGCCTGGCCTCAGGCCGGGCTTGGGGAGTAGAAGAACTCTCAGAACCCCATCACTCACATCAAACTTGTGAATGGCTTGTAAAGAGCGCGTTGTTCAGAACTTTGTGTACCACGTACGTCAGACCAATTGTTTAACATGCAGCGCCGCCGGGGAGTTCATACCTTGCCATATACAAAAGAAAGTGTTACTAGTGATAACGAAAGAGTCCAAAAGGTTATCGTGACTTTGCTCGATATTTGTGTCGGGAGCTTAGAGCCCAAGCTCTAGCTCCCCTCCCCCCCCCCACACACACATATTCACTCACTCACACGGGGCGGCCGGTGGCCGAGTGGACAGCACGCTGTGCACGTGATCCTGTGGTCCTGGGTTCGATCCCGGGCGCCAGCAAGAAACAATGGGCAGAGTTTGTTTCACCCTATAACCCTGTTACCTAGCAGTAAATAGGTATCAGGGAGTTAGTCAGCTGTCACGGGCTGCTTCCTGGGGTGTGTGTGTATGTTGTGGAAAAAAAAAATAGTAATAGTAGTTAGAAACAGTTGATTGAGAGTTGAGAGGCGGGCCCAAAGAGTAGAGCTCAACCCCCGCAAGCGCTACTAGATGAATACACACACACACCACTGCCACCTCCTGAACTATATGTTTAACACATCTCTCACTCTGTCCATGGAGCACAGAAGAAAATGTATATATGCTGGTTAGCAGTGTAAATGTCTGGCCACGTCTGTGGTAGAAAAAAAAAACTTCCACCTCCTGAACCATGGCAAAAACGAAACTATGTAGAGGGAGACCGCATATAAAAGAGTAAATTACACTATTGAATGTAAAAGAGAGTAAAGGAATTACGACTAATCATGTCGGAAGATCTTACATTTAAAGAACACAATCAAGTAGCCGTCACAACTACAAGAAAAATGACAAGTTAGATAACAAGAACCTTTCACACTTGAGATTCCATACCAATGATGAAAGTTTTCAAACTTTCAAACAAAAAAGAAACTAGTGCTCTCTAGGGTGGAATATTGTTGCACAATAACAGCCTTAAACAAAGCTGGAGAAATTGCTAACCTGGAGACTATGCAAAGATCCTTTAATACCAGAATCCACTCAATAAAACATCTTAATTATTGGGACCGAATAAAATCATTAAATCTATATTCTCTTGAGCGCAGGCGGGAGAGATACATAATAATTTACACGTGGAAAAAATTAGAGGTGCTGGTCCCAAACCTGCACACAGAAATAACACCACATGAGACCAGAAGGCATGGCAGAATGTGCAGAATACCCCCGTTGAATAGCAGAGGTGCAACAGGTACTCTGAGAGAGAACTCTATCAACATCAGAGGTCCGAGACTGTTCAACACGCTTACTCTACACATTAGGGACATAACTGGCCGACCTCTCACAGTGTTCAAGAGAGAACAATCAACATCAGAGGCCCGAGACTGTTCAACACGCTTCCACTACACATAAGGGACATAACTGGCCGACCCCTCACAGTGTTCAAGAGAGAACTATCAACATCAGAGGCCCGAGACTGTTCAACACGCTTCCACTACACATAAGGGACATAACTGGCCGACCCCTCACAGTGTTCAAGAGAGAACTTGATAAACACCTCCAAAGAATAATCAACCAAGCTGTGACTCATACACAAGGCTGCGAGCAGCCGCCTCCAACAGCCTGGTTGATCAGATCAAAAAACCAGGAGACCTGGTCAGTGACCGGGCCGCGGAGAATGTTGATTCTCAAACCCACCACAAGGTAACCACAAGGTAAGAAAGGTAGAAAGGCACACACACACACTGACTGACTGATAGAAAAATGAGGGCAGTGATCAGAGGCAATGTATCGGAATGGAGAAATGTCACAAGTGGAGTACCACAGGGTTCAGTTCTTGCACCAGTGATGGTTATTGTCTACATAAATGATCTACCAGTTGGTATACAGAATTATATGAACATGTTTGCTGATGATGCTAAGATAATAGGAAGGATAAGAAACTTAGATGATTGTCATGCCCTTCAAGAAGACCTGGACAAAATAAGTATATGGAGCACCACTTGGCAAATGGAATTTAATGTTAATAAATGCCATGTTATGGAATGTAGAATAGGAAAACATAGACCCCACACAACCTATATATTATGTGAGAAATCTTTAAAGAATTCTGATAAAGAAAGAGATCTAGGGGTGGTTCTAGATAGAAAACTATCACCTGAGGACCACATAAAGAATATTGTGCGAGGAGCCTATGCCACGCTTTCTAACTTCAGAATTGCTTTTAAATACATGGATGGCGATATACTAAAGAAATTGTTCACGACTTTTGTTAGGCCAAAGCTAGAATATGCAGCAGTTGTGTGGTGCCCATATCTTAAGAAGCATATCAACAAACTGGAAAAGGTGCAAAGACATGCTACTAAGTGGCTCCCAGAACTGAAGGGCAAGAGCTACGAGGAGAGGTTAGAGGCATTAAATATGCCAAAACTAGAAGACAGAAGAAAAAGAGGTGATATGATCACTACATACAAAATAGTAACAAGAATTGATAAAATCGATAGGGAAGATTTTCTGAGACCTGGAACTTTAAGAACAAGAGGTCATATATATAAACTAGCTAAACACAGATGCCGAAGAAACATAAGAAAATTCACTTTCGCAAACACAGTGGTAGACGGTTGGAACAAGTTAGGGGAGAAGGTGGTGGAGGCCAAGACCGTCAGTAGTTTCAAAGCGTTATATGACAAAGAGTGCTGGGAAGACGGGACACCACGAGCGTAGCTCTCATCCTGTAACTACACTTAGGTAATTACACACACACACATTCCACAATCCATCACAAACACACCACCAACTACACACACACACACACACACACACACACACACACAAACACACACACACACATACACATACACACATACACACACACACATACACACACACACAGGAGGCCAGGCACAGGATACAGAATAGGAGATGAAGTACTTAATGAAACAGACAGAGAGAAAGATCTAGGAGTTGATATCACACCAAACCTGTCTCCTGAAGCCCACATAAAGAGAATAACGTCTGCGGCATATGCGAGGCTGGCTAACATCAGAACGGCGTTCAGGAACCTGTGTAAGGAATCATTCAGAATCTTGTACACCACATATGTAAGACCAATCCTGGAGTATGCGGCCCCAGCATGGAGCCCGTACCTTGTCAAGCACAAGACGAAGCTGGAAAAAGTCCAAAGGTATGCTACTAGACTAGTCCCAGAACTAAGAGGCATGAGTTATGAGGAAAGGCTGCGGGAAATGCACCTCACGACACTGGAAGACAGAAGAGTAAGGGGGGACATGATCACAACCTACAAAATCCTCAGGGGAATCGACCGGGTAAACAAGGACGAACTTTTCAACACTGGTGGGACGCGAACAAGGGGACACAGGTGGAAGCTGAGTACCCAAATGAGCCACAGAGACGTTAGAAAGAACTTTTTCAGTGTCAGAGTAGTTAGTAAATGGAATGCATTAGGAAGTGATGTGGTGGAGGCTGACTCCATTCACAGTTTCAAATGTAGATATGATAGAGCCCAATAGGCTCAGGAATCTGTACACCAGTTGATTGACGGTTGAGAGGCGGGACCAAAGAGCCAGAGCTCAACCCCCGCAAGCACAATTAGGTAAGTACAATTAGGTAAGTACACACTGACACCCAAAAATGTCAGGAGGCTGTAAGCAGGTTTGTCCCAGCCCAACAGGAAAAAACAGAGAAGCAAAGGAAGAATCCGTGGTTTAATAGGGAATGCATGAAAGCAAAGGAGCTGAACAAAAGGGCATGGAGGAACTTCCGTAATAACAGAACACCAGAAAGTAGAGAGAGATACCAGAGAACCAGGAACGAGTATGTTAGTGTGAGAAGAGCAGCTGAGAAAAGGTATGAAAATGATATAGCTAATAAAGCCAAGACCAAACCAAAGCTACTACACAGTCACATCAGGAGGAAGACAACAGTGAAGGAACAGGTGATGAAACTTAGGGTGGGCGAGGACAGGTACACAGAAAATGACAAAGAGGTGTGTGAAGAACTCAACAAAAGGTTCCAGGAGGTCTTTACAATAGAACAGGGAGAAGTCACGGCGCTAGGAGAGGTGGCAGCAAACCAGGTGACCTTGGAAAGGTTCGAAATTACAAGAGATGAGGTCAAGAAGCACCTATTGGAGCTGGATGTGAGAAAAGCTGTTGGGCCGGATGGAATCTCACCATGGGTATTGAAAGAGTGTGCAGGAGCACTTAGCTTGCCACTCTCCATAGTGTATAGTAGGTCACTGGAAACGGGAGACCTACCAGAAGTATGGAAGACTGCTAATGTAGTACCAATATTTAAAAAGGGTGACAGACAAGAGGCACTGAACTACAGGCCAGTGTCCTTAACTTGTATACCATGCAAGGTGATGGAGAAGATTGTGAGAAAAAACCTAGTAACACATCTGGAGAGAAGAGACTTCGTGACAACCCATCAACATGGGTTCAGGGAGGGTAAATCTTGCCTTACAGGCTTGATAGAATTCTATGATCAGGTGACAAAGATTAAGCAAGAAAGAGAAGGATGGGCGGACTGCATTTTTTTGGACTGTCGGAAAGCCTTTGATACAGTACCCCATAAAGGGTTGATGCATAAGCTGGAGAAACAGGCAGGAGTAACTGGTAGGGCGCTCCAGTGGACAAGGGAGTACCTAAGCAATAGGAAGCAGAGAGTTATAGTGAGGGATGAGACCTCAGAATGGCGTGAAGTCACCAGTGGAGTCCCACAGGGCTCTGTGCTTGGACCTATCCTGTTTCTGATATACGTAAATGATCTCCCAGAGGGTATAGACTCATTCCTCTCAATGTTTGCTGACGACGCCAAAATTATGAGAAGGATTAAGACAGAGGAGGACAGCTTGAGGCTTCAAGAAGACCTGGACAAGCTGCAGGAATGGTCGAACAAATGGATGTTAGAGTTTAACCCAAGCAAATGTAATGTAATGAAGATAGGGGTAGGAAGCAGGAGACCAGATACAAGGTATCACTTGGGAGATGAAATACTTCAAGAGTCAGAGAGAGAGAAAGACCTGGGGGTTGATATCACGCCAGACCTGTCCCCTGAAGCTCATATCAAGAGGATAACATCAGCAGCATATGCCAGGTTGGCTAACATAAGAACGGCCTTTAGAAACTTGTGTAAGGAATCTTTCAGAACATTATATACTACATACGTCAGACCAATCCTGGAGTATGCGGCTCCAGCATGAAGTCCATATCTAGTCAAGCATAAAACTAAACTGGAAAAGGTTCAAAGGTTTGCCACCAGACTAGTACCCGAGCTGAGAGGTATGAGCTACGAGGAGAGACTACGGGAATTGAACCTCACTTCGTTGGAAGACAGAAGAGTTAGGGGGGACATGATCACCACATTCAAGATTCTCAAGGGAATCGACAGGGTTGATGAAGACAGGCTATTTAACACAAGAGGCACACGCACTAGGGGACACAGGTGGAAACTGAGTGCCCAAATGAGCCACAGAGATATTAGAAAGAACTTTTTTAGTGTCAGAGTGGTTGACAAATGGAATGCATTAGGAAGTGATGTGGTGGAGGCTGACTCCATACACAGTTTCAAGTGTAGATATGATAGAGCCCAATAGGCTCAGGAACCTGTACACCTGTTGATTGACGGTTGAGAGGCGGGACCAAAGAGCCAGAGCTCAACCCCCGCAAGCACAACTAGGTGAGTACAACTAGGTGAGTACACACACACACTCAGACGCACACACCTACAGAGATAAGGACGTTTGGGGCAAATTCGTGTGTCTATTGTGTTTGGTCAGGAGCCGGCAGGAGAGGACGTCTCTCCAGGCTGCTGGAGTTCTGCTCCAGTGTACTTACCTAATTGTACTTACCTAATTTTGCTTGCGGGGGTTGAGCTCTGGCTCTTTGGTCCCGCCTCTCAACCGTCAATCAACTGGTGTACAGATTCCTGAACCTATTGGGCTCTATCATATCTACATTTGAAACTGCGAATGGAGTCAGCCTCCACCACATCACTTCCTAATGCATTCCATTTGCTAACTACTCTGACACTGAAAAAGTTCTTTCTAACGTCTCTGTGGCTCATTTGGGTACTCAGCTTCCACCTGTGTCCCCTTGTTCGCGTCCCACCAGTGTTGAAAAGTTCGTCCTTGTTTACCCGGTCGATTCCCCTGAGGATTTTGTAGGTTGTGATCATGTCCCCCCTTACTCTTCTGTCTTCCAGTGTCGTGAGGTGCATTTCCCGCAGCCTTTCCTCATAACTCATGCCTCTTAGTTCTGGGACTAGTCTAGTAGCATACCTTTGGACTTTTTCCAGCTTCGTCTTGTGCTTGACAAGGTACGGGCTCCATGCTGGGGCCGCATACTCCAGGATTGGTCTTACATATGTGGTGTACAAGATTCTGAATGATTCCTTACACAGGTTCCTGAACGCCGTTCTGATGTTAGCCAGCCTCGCATATGCCGCAGACGTTATTCTCTTTATGTGGGCTTCAGGAGACAGGTTTGGTGTGATATCAACTCCTAGATCTTTCTCTCTGTCTGTTTCATTAAGTACTTCATCTCCTATTCTGTATCCTGTGCCTGGCCTCCTGTTTCCACTGCCTAGTTTCATTACTTTGCATTTACTCGGGTTGAACTTCAACAGCCATTTGTTGGACCATTCACTCAGTCTATCCAGGTCATCTTGTAGCCTCCTACTATCATCCTCTGTTTCAATCCTCCTCATAATTTTTGCATCGTCGGCAAACATTGAGAGGAACGAATCTATACCCTCTGGGAGATCATTTACATATACCAGAAACAGTATAGGTCCAAGGACTGACCCCTGCGGGACTCCACTTGTGACGTCTCGCCAATCTGAGACCTCACCCCTCACACAGACTCGTTGTCTCCTGTTGCTTAGGTATTCCTCTATCCACCGGAGTACCTTCCCTCTCACTCCAGCCTGCATCTCCAACTTTCGCACTAGCCTCTTGTGTGGCACTGTATCAAAGGCTTTCTGACAATCCAAAAATATGCAGTCTGCCCACCCTTCTCTTTCTTGCCTTATTTTTGTTGCCTGGTCGTAGAATTCAAGTAACCCTGTGAGGCAGGACCTGCCATCCCTGAACCCATGTTGATGCTGTGTTACAAAGTTCCTTCGCTCCAGATGCTCCACTAGTTTTTTTCGCACAATCTTCTCCATCAGCTTGCATGGTATGCAGGTTAGGGACACTGGCCTGTAGTTCAGTGCCTCCTGTCTATCCCCTTTCTTGTATATCGGGACTACGTTAGCTGCTTTCCAAGTATCTGGCAGTTCCCCTGTTGCCAGTGATTTGTTATACACTATGGAGAGTGGTAGGCTCAGTTCTCTTGCTCCTTCCTTTAGAACCCAAGGGGAGATTCCATCTGGGCCTATAGCCTTCGTCACGTCCAACTCTAGTAAACACTTCCTTACTTCCCCACTGGTAATCTCAAACTCTTCCAGTGGTTCCTGGTTAGCTATTCCCTCACTTACCTCTGGAATTTCTCCTTGTTCTAAGGTGAAGACCTCCTGGAATTTCTTATTCAATTCCTCACACACTTCCTTGTCATTTGTAGTGAATCCTTCCGCCCCTATCCTTAATCTCATAACCTGTTCCTTTACTGTTGTTTTTCTCCTAATGTGGCTATGCAACAATTTAGGCTGAGTCTTTGCCTTGCTTGCGATGTCATTTTCGTATTGTCTTTCTGCCTCTCTTCTCATCCTGACATATTCATTCCTGGCATTCTGGTATCTTTCTCTGCTCTCCAGTGTCCTGTTATTCCTATAGTTTCTCCATGCCCTTTTACTTTGCTGCTTAGCTAGCCTACATCTTTGATTAAACCATGGGTTTCTCATCTTCATTTCTCTGTTTTCCTTTTGGACTGGGACAAACTTGTTTGCTGCGTCCTTGCACTTCTGCGTGATGTAATCCATCATATCTTGGGCCGTCTTTCCCCTGAGCTCTGTTTCCCATGCTATATCTGTTAGGAATTTTCTTATCCCCTCATAGTGTGTGTGTGTGTGTGTGTGTGTGTGTGTGTGTGTGTGTGTGTGTGTATGTGTGTGTGTGTGTGTGTGTGTGTGTGTGTGTGTGTGTGTGTGGGAGGAGGAGGAGAACACCAGGACACAAGTTCCTCGTGTGTTGCTCCGTCTTCAAGTCACCACAGTGCCAGAGCTCCGTGCATGCCTGTGTGTGTGTGTGAGTGTGTGTGTGTGTGTGTGTGTGTGTGTGTGTGTGTGTGTGTGTGTGTGTGTGTGTGTATGTGTGTGTGTGTGTGTGTGTGTGTGTGTGTGTATGTGTGTGAGACTGAATCCTGCCTGCCAGCATCCTTTCTTCCCTGCCCAAACTTTCTTTACAGCATCCTATCCCATCTCCTGAAGGTCTCAGTCTCAGTCTGAAGACACAGCATCCACCAGACGCCCCCACAATGCTGTGAGCCCCTTCAGTATAAGTACAGCACCTCACATTGCAATGCAACGCGGTACAGCGCATAACAGCATCTTGTAATGTTGCACAGTACAGCGGATCTCTGAGAACGAAGAAGGGAAAAATAGTTAAGATGACATCCATCGCCCAGAAGAGAATAATTAAGATGATATAAGCCGTTAAGAAGGGAATGGTTAAGACGGGGAACTGTTACTCTAACGACCTTTCAGACGGCAAAACAACGACCCCACGACATCTCCTCAAATTGCATAGTTGTTAACTAGCTAAATTTCTCGATGCAACTAGATCCGTCATACTTGAAAAAGAAAGGCTCGACGCATTCGAACCCCATGAAAACACGTCGTCGACGCATTCGAACCCCGTGAAAACACGTCGTCGACGCATTCGAACCCCAATGAAAACACGTCGTCGACGCATTCGAACCCCCATGAAAACACGTCGTCGACGCATTCGAACCCCAATGAAAACACGTCGTCGACGCATTCGAACCCCGTGAAAACACGTCGTCGACGCATTCGAACCCCCATGAAAACACGTCGTCGACGCATTCGAACCCCAATGAAAACACGTCGTCGACGCATTCGAACCCCCATGAAAACACGTCGTCGACGCATTCGAACCCCAATGAAAACACGTCGTCGACGCATTCGAACCCCGTGAAAACACGTCGTCGACGCATTCGAACCCCCATGAAAACACGTCGTCGACGCATTCGAACCCTATGAAAACACGTCGTCGACGCATTCGAACCCCCATGAAAACACGTCGTCGACGCATTCGAACCCCGTGAAAACACGTCGTCGACGCATTCGAACCCCAATGAAAACACGTCGTCGACGCATTCGAACCCCATGAAAACACGTCGTCGACGCATTCGAACCCCCATGAAAACACGTCGTCGACGCATTCGAACCCCAATGAAAACACGTCGTCGACGCATTCGAACCCCGTGAAAACACGTCGTCGACGCATTCGAACCCCATGAAAACACGTCGTCGACGCATTCGAACCCCCATGAAAACACGTCGTCGACGCATTCGAACCCCATGAAAACACGTCCTCGACGCATTCGAACCCCCATGAAAACACGTCGTCGACGCATTCGAACCCCAATGAAAACACGTCGTCGACGCATTCGAACCCCGTGAAAACACGTCGTCGACGCATTCGAACCCCGTGAAAACACGTCGTCGACGCATTCGAACCCCATGAAAACACGTCGTCGACATGAACCCGGAGGACGACGTCGCTACTGTGATCCAAGATGATGATGTCGTCGTTAAGATCCCTAGCAAGATGTCGCCGCCCTGTCGTGCAAGTTTTGCGGCATCCAGGCCCACATTTCCCTAATTAGCATGCACGACAAGGAAGGGGGAGAGAGAGAGAGGGGGGAGGGGGAAGGCCAATTTCTTAATTAGGCGTGGATAATGGGGGGCAAAGGGGGCTATGTTTCTCCTCCTTACAAGGGGAAGGGAGGGAGGGGAAGGAGGGGAGTGTGGGAATGGAAGGGGAAAGGGGTGGAAGGGTAGGGGGGACAGATGGGGACAAAACGATGTTTTTGGATTTTAGGGAAAAGGAAGGAGGGTGCTAGAACTCACCTACTTCCCCCTCCCGCCCCATACATAGGTAGAACTTATCTACTTTCCCCCACACACATATAGGTAGAACTCGTCTACTCCCCCCCACACACACATATAGGTAGAACCCGTCTACTCCCCCCCCCACACACACATAGGTAGAATTCATCCACCCCCCAACACATAAGTAGAGCTCATCTACCCTCCGACACACACACAGGTAGAACTCATCTACCCAGGGGACCGAAAGAGACGTGTCGACACAAACTTTTAGACCATAATTAGTGCACCATTAAACTTGACCTCCGGAGGTCTCACTTTAAGCTTGCAATAAGCTGTTGCTAATTGAGTAACTTTGGACCCTTATTTTTTTTTTAAGTTCCTACACTCAGATGCCACCTTAAGAGACCAACTAGAAACATGTATGTAAAAGCATATATAAAAATAAAATTATAGTAAAAAAATTTTATGTATTTATTAAAACTTATTAATTTTATAATTATTGTTAAGGAGTAAGTTTGGAGTTTGAAGTTAGGGAATTGTTAGACAGGTTAAGTTAGGTTTTGTTAGGATAAGATTGGTTAGGTCAGGTCTAATTACGTTAAGACAGGTCAGGTTAGGTTAGGTTTGGTTTTGTCGAAGTTTAAAATGACCTAAAGGAAAGGATAGGTTAGGTTTGGATAGCTTACGATTGGCTAGGTTAAGTCAGATTTGGGAAGGATTGCTAGAATAGATTAGGTTTGATTAGCATAGGATACGATATGTTAGGATAGGTTTGGTTAAGTTAGGATAGGTTCGGTTAGGAACAGACAGAATAGGTTAGATTAGTCTATGTACAGTATGGTTAGTTTAGGATAGACTAAGAAAGGTTAGGTTAGATTTGGCAGTTAGGTGAGATTAGGTTAGGATAGATTACAATATATTAGGGTTATCTTGAGATGATTTCGGGGCTTTAGTGTCCCCGCGGCCCGGTCCTCGACCAGGCCTCCACCCCCAGGAAGCAGCCCGTGACAGCTGACTAACACCCAGGTACCTATTTTACTGCTAGGTAACAGGGGCATAGGGTGAAAGAAACTCTGCCCATTGTTTCTCGCCGGCGCCTGGGATCGAACCCAGGACCACAGGATCACAAGTCCAGTGTGCTGTCCGCTCGGCCGACCGGCTCCCTTTAGTAGGATAGATCAGATGAGAAAATCCGTAGGAGCCATCATGAGGTTTCGAACCTATACATTAGGTATTCCCAGGCACACGCACCGGACAACCCGAACTCGACATGGTCAAAAGGATTGCAACCTGAGGTTCTACTGAACCCATGAGGGTTCCTGAGGCTTCCATTGAAGCCTCAGGAACCATTATTTCACCCTCCTCCCTCTCTCACCCCCATGCACTCTGGCACTATCATTTAGAAATGTTCTACCTCTGGCCTAGCTCCCTGGGGCGTGTACCCAGGCGCATAGATTCGAGCCCTTATCACGGCTCCTATAGAATTTCTCACTTTGTTATTATTATTATTATTATTATTATTATTATTATTAAATATAAAAGTTCCTGAATTATGGCATATTTGACGGACCAAGTTCAGAGTCGAAAAATTAATTATTTCAAACTTTCTCTCCAAATTGGAAAGTGTTTGTTGGCCTTGTGGTTCCTAATTAGTAGAGAGGAGAGACGAGGGTGAGGGATTAGTGCTCTGTCTCTGTCTCTCTCTGTCTCTCTGCTTTCCCATATATATTACGATCTGTCCTCTATTCCCCTTTTATCCTGTTTCTCCTCCTCCTCCTTCCATGACCATATATTTTAAACTCATTTCCTGTGCCCCCATTTTGTTTTCATGTTGTCCTCCTCCTCCTCCTCCTCTTCCTCTTCCCCTTCCTTCGCTTCCCATTCTTCCTGGTCCTCCGCCCCCTTTCCCTTCCCTAATATCTCAGAGCCTCGACGATCCCCACTCAGGTGAATACAAAAAGGGATGGAATTAAATTCAAGAGAATTACAGGAGGGAAAGAGGAGTTTCAGGTGTTTTTGTGGAAGTGGGTCACCTCTACAGGTGTTTTGTGGAAGTGGGTCACCTCTACAGGTGTTTTGTGGAAGTGGGTCACCTCTACAGGTGTTTTGTGGAAGTGGGTCACCTCTACAGGTGTTTTGTGGAAGTGGGTCACCTCTACAGGTGTTTTGTGGAAGTGGGTCACCTCTACAGGTGTTTTGTGGAAGTGGGTCACCTCTACAGGTGTTTTGTGGAAGTGGGTCACCTCTACAGGTGTTTTGTGGAAGTGGGTCACCTCTACAGGTGTTTTGTGGAAGTGGGTCACCTCTACAGGTGTTTTGTGGAAGTGGGTCACCTCTACAGGTGTTTTGTGGAAGTGGGTGACTTCTTCAGGTGTTTTTGTGGAAGTGGGTGACTTCTTCAGGTGTTTTGTGGAAGTGGGTCACCTCTACAGGTGTTTTGTGGAAGTGGGTCACCTCTACAGGTGTTTTTGTGGAAGTGGGTCACCTCTACAGGTGTTTTGTGGAAGTGGGTCACCTCTACAGGTGTTTTTGTGGAAGTGGGTCACCTCTACAGGTGTTTTTTTGTGGAAGTGGGGAACTTCTTCAGGTGTTTTTTTGTGGAAGTGGGGAACTTCTTCAGGTGTTTTTGTGGAAGTGGGTGACTTCTTCAGGTGTTTTTTTGTGGAAGTGGGTGACTTCTTCAGGTGTTTTTTTGTGGAAGTGGGTGACTTCTTCAGGTGTTTTTTTGTGGAAGTGGGTGACTTCTTCAGGTGTTTTTGTGGAAGTGGGTGACTTCTTCAGGTGTTTTTGTGGAAGTGGGTGACTTCTTCAGGTGTTTTTGTGGAAGTGGGTGACTTCTTCAGGTGTTTTTGTGGAAGTGGGTGACTTCTTCAGGTGTTTTTGTGGAAGAGGGTGACTTCTTCAGGTGTTTTTGTGGAAGTGGGTGACTTCTTCAGGTGTTTTTTTGTGGAAGTGGGGAACTTCTTCAGGTGTTTTTTTGTGGAAGTGGGGAACTTCTTCAGGTGTTTTTTTGTGGAAGTGGGACACCTCTTCAGGTGTTTTTTTGTGGAAGTGGACAACCTCTTCAGGTATTTTTTTGTGAAAGTGGGCGACCTTTTCAGGTTTTTTTTTTAAAGTAGGACACCTTTTCAGGTGTTTTTTTTAAAGTAGGACACCTTTTCAGGTGTTTTTTGTGGAATTGGGGTCCTTTTTATGTGTTTTCTTGAGGAAGTGGGACACCTTTTCAGGTGCTTTTTGTGGAAGTGGGGAACCTCTTCAGGTGTTTTTGTGGAAGTGGGGAACCTCTTCTGGTGTTTTTTGTGGAAGTAGGGAACCTTTTCAGATGTTTTTTGTGGAAGTGGAACACCTCTTCAGGTGTTTTTTGTGAAAGTGGTACACCTTTTCAGGTGTTTTTTGTGGAAGTGGACAACCTCTTCAGGTGTTTTGTGTGGAAGTGGGACACCTTTTCAGGTATTTTTTGTGGAAGTGGACAACCTCTTCAGGTGTTTTTTGTGGAAGTGTAGAACCACTTCAAGGCAGCTATTCCTGCCACACCTATCCTTACAGTCCCCTAATCACATCCAACACGATAAAGACATGGCTTATTATTACGATATACGTTTAAGAATTTATTTTCATTGTATATCCATAGGCTGTGGTGGGTATGTGGGCCTGCGGGCCGCTCCAAGCAACAACAGCCTGGTGGACCAAATTCTCACGCGTCAAGTCTGGGGCCAGATTCACGAAAGCACTTACGCAAGCACTTACGACCGTGTACATCTTTCCTCAATCTTTGACGGCTTTGTTAACATTTATTAAACAGTTTACAAGTATGAAAACTTCCCATTCAACTGTTGTTAATGTTATAAACAGCCTCCTGGTGCTTCGGAGCTCATTAACTGTTTAATAATTGTAAACAAAGCCGCCAAAGATTGAGAAAAGATGTACAGGTTCGTAAGTGCTTTCGTGAATCTGGCCCCTGGCCTCGGGCCGGGCTTGAGGAGTATAAGAACTCTCAGAACCCAATGAAGCAGGTATCCACTACTCTCTCTCTCTCTCTCTCTCTCTCTCTCTCTCTCTCTCTCTCTCTCTCTCTCTCTCTCTCTCTCTCTCTCTCTCAAGGCAATTCAATACTCAACGCTCAACACAACTACCCCTTACCATTTCATCGTCTTAAAAGTACACTTTGCCTCTCCGACAGCACCGTTATCTCCCACCTCAAGGAGCGAAGACGGCATCTTCAATTGCAAATATAAACAGCTCAAATCAACATCAAGGTTGCAATATTCCGTTTTATCATAGATGAAATAATGCAATAACAAAGGTAATAGAAGCTTAAGAATTGAATATTTATCGAGAATTATCAATGGCCTGCAATAAATAATATTACACACACACACACACACAGAAAGGAAAACAACAGTGAAAGAACAGGTATTGAAACTTCGTACAGGCGAGGACAGGTATACAGAGAAGGACAGAGAGGTGTGTGAAGAACTCAACAAGAGGTTCCAGGAGGTCTTCACAATAGAACAAGGTGAGGTCACTGTGCTAGGAGAAAGGGAGGTAAACCAGGCGGCCTTGGAAGAGTTCGAAATTACGAGAGAGGAGGTCAAGAGACACCTGCTGGATCTGGATGTTAGAAAGGCTGTTGGTCCAGATGGGATCTCACCATGGATACTGAAAGAGTGTGCAGAGGCACTTTGCTTGCCACTTTCCATAGTGTATAGTAAGTCACTGGAGACGGGAGACCTACCAGAAATATGGAAGACGGCGAATGTGGTCCCAATGTACAAAAAGGGCGACAGGCAAGAGGCACTGAACTACAGGCCAGTGTCCTTGACTTATATACCATGCAAGGTGATGGAGAAGATCGTGAGAAAAAACCTGGTAATACATCTGGAGAGAAGGGACTTCGTGACAAATCGCCAACATGGGTTCTGGGAGGGTAAATCTTGCCTTACAGGCTTAATAGAATTCTACGATCAGGTGACAAAGATTAAGCAAGAAAGAGAGGGCTGGGCGGACTGCATTTTCTTGGATTGTCGGAAAGCCTTTGACACAGTACCGCATAAGAGGCTGGTACATAAGCCGGAGAGACAGGCAGGTGTAGCTGGTAGGGTGCTCCAGTGGATAAGGGAGTATCTAAGCAATAGGAAGCAGAGAGTTACGGTGAGGGGTGAGACCTCCGATTGGCGTGAAGTCACCAGTGGAGTCCCACAGGGCTCTGTACTCCTCGGTCCTATCTTGTTTCTGATATATGTAAATGATCTCACAGAGGGTATCGATTCATTTCTCTCAATGTTTGCGGACGATGCTAAAATTATGAGAAGGATTTAAACAGAAGAGGACTGTTTGAGGCTTCAAGAAGACCTAGACAGCTGAAGGAATGGTCGAACAAATGGTTGTTAGAGTTTAACCCAACCAAATGTAATGTAATGAAGATAGGTGTAGGGAGTAGGAGGCCAGATACAAGGTATCATCTGGGAGAGGAAATTCTTCAGGAGTCAGAGAAGGAAAAGACTTGGGGGTTGATATCACGCCAGACCTGTCTCCTGCAGCACATATCAAGCGGATAACATCAGCGGCATATGCCAGGCTGGCCAACATACGAACGGCATTCAGAAACTTGTGTAAAGAATCATTCAGAACTTTGTATACCACATATGTCAGGCCAATCCTGGAGTATGCAGCCCCAGCATGGAGTCCATATCTAGTCAAGGATAAGACTAAACTGGAAAAGGTTCAAAGGTTTGCCACCAGACTAGTACCCGAGCTGAGAGGTATGAGCTACGAGGAGAGACTACGGGAATTAAACCTCACTTCGCTGGAAGACAGAAGAGTTAGGGGGGACATGATCACCACATTCAAGATTCTGAAGGGAATTGATAGGATAGATAAAGACAGTCTATTTAACACAAGGGGAACACGCACAAGGGGACACAGGTGGAAACTGAGTGCCCAAATGAGCCACAGAGATATTAGAAAGAACTTTTTTAGTGTCAGAGTGGTTGACATGTGGAATGCATTAGGAAGTGATGTGGTGGAGGCTGACTCCATACACAGTTTCAAGTGTAGATATGATAGAGCCCAATAGGCTCAGGAATCTGTACACCTGTTGATTGACAGTCGAGAGGCGGGACCAAGGAGCCAGAGCTCAACCCCCGCAAACACAACTAGGTGAGTACACACACACACACACACACACACACACACACACACACACACACACACACACACACACACACACACACACACACACACACAGGAGCCCCCACCTGAAGAAACACATAAAGAAACTGGAGAAG
>NC_091163.1:3690388-3705864 GCF_040958095.1 Procambarus clarkii | reverse complement strand
GAAGGCTACCCGGCTCCAATTATACGCTTAGCGGAAGCAAGGTGAAATTATCATGATCTGACCTCAGGTCACTTGGGGTCATTAACGGTTAGAGGTGTGAGATCTCAGGCAGACAACTGGCGCCTCTCCGATCCTTGTCTGTGACTCATGTACTCTATGTATGTATTAACCTAAACCAAACACTTTTACAGTGTTACATCTCCCCTTCTCCCCGAAAATAAAGTTTTTGCAACACTGCTAAAGCAAGCTAGCTGTGTGCGACAACTTTATTAACGAAAAGAATACATCCTAGCTAAACAAATATACATCATCCTACTCTAAAAAATGAAATATGTAGACAGACGTCCATTGTCTCTGGCTGGGCGACGTCACTGCTTGGTCTTGTAGATAATCCTGTACCACATTTCTTCAACACAACTGCCTCCGTCGCTTCTCCGTCGTTAACGCACAACAACACTTGGTCAACCCGAAAGCCGTTACTACTTGAACTGCGCACAGGACCGTGGAATTCGGTTGTCCCAGCTGATCTGTAATTGGCCCTACGTCAGTCACCATGAGAGACGTATATTGGGGTTCTTCACAGCTATAGGGACTACAAGTTTCGAGACCTTCATATAGTTGCCAACAGTAGAAATCCCATCCTACTCTTCTTCCTCCCTGTTGCTCCAGCACGCCTCCTTCAGAGAGCTACTTCTGACAGCCACATCAAGTCCGCATGACACAGGAAGAATCACTCAACAGAGCAACATGCTTGTAGGAGGGGCGGCCAGTTAAGGCAAACGATCCTGTCTTGCAATTACGCTCCATGCAATGATGCTGATACCAGCAAGGGACACGAGGCATCGTGTCTCACTCAGCTTGTCTTATCTTCTTCTTCTTCTTTCTTCTTTCTTCTCTCTTCCTTCTTCTCTCTTCTTTCTTCTCTCTTCTTTCTTCTCTCTTCCTTCTTCTCTCTTCCTCCTCCCCTGGGTCTTTGACAAGCGACCTGGGGTCCATTGGGGTCTGTCCGTCCTGGGGTCCACTGGGTAGACCGATGTTGGTGGGACAGACTGGAGTCGTTAAAGAAACCGAGTTTATATTGGGGAACCTAGTAGCTAACTCCGCCCACAAGTAGATAGCCTCCGGCACTACCAAGCCACTCCTTAAACGTCGGCATGTTTGAAGGCTACCCGGCTCCAATTATACGCTTAGCGGAAGCAAGGTGAAATTATCATGATCTGACCTCAGGTCACTTGGGGTCATTAACGGTTAGAGGTGTGAGATCTCAGGCAGACAACTGGCGCCTCTCCGATCCTTGTCTGTGACTCATGTACTCTATGTATGTATTAACCTAAACCAAACACTTTTACAGTGTTACATCTCTCTCTCTGTCTCTCTCTCTCTGTCTCTGTCTCTCTCTCTCTGTCTCTGTCTCTCTCTCTCTGTCTCTCTCTCTCTCTCTCTCTCTCTCTCTCTCTCTCTCTCTCTCTCTCTCTCTCTCTCTCTCTCTCTCTCTCTCTCTCTCTCTCTCCACCCCATTCTCTCTGCAGTAAAATCTGTTTTAACACTTTTTGGACAGTCAAATCCACATTTCAGACTTTATAAAGAGTGTTTGGAATTTGGAATAGTAACCGCTCCAGCTTAAAGAGGGGCATGGGAGTCGACCTCAACCACCCTGTGGCACTCGACATAGAGTTACAAATCACCCTGCATAGTTTGGTGAGGCTAGCCCTAAGCATCTGGTGCCCCCAACCTCGGAACAACCAGGTAACCAAACAGACAAATGTCTTCTTGCAGATATACATACGTCAGACCAGTATTGAAATATGCAGTGCCAGCGTATAGTCCTTAGTCTGATTAAACACAAAACGAAGTTATTTAAAATCCAAGAGTATGCCAACCAGACTAGCCCCAGAAATGAGAGGCTTGAGTTATGACGACAGACTTCAGGAACTAAATCTTTAAGACTCAGTCCAGGGGGAAATGACTACCACATACAAGATTCTCAGGGTACTTGCTAGGAGAAACAAAGAAACAATTATTTGGGATGAGTGGGTTTAAAATGCGGCCCCCATATTCGTCCACTCCATCTTAGAGCATAGAGCCCAGACGGCCCCTGTGGCTATACTAAAAATACAAATGTCTCCCCGCTTATCTTAGAGCACGACTATACGTTTTCTGTTTCATTTTCAAGTGGTTTTCTCCCAGATTTACAAAATTATAATTTGTTCCATATATCTCCTTTTAATGGCTTCACTTATTCACGTGACCTTTCCTCTTTACTGCCTTTTTTTTTCTCTTAGTCCTGTGTTCTCTTTTCTAAACCCTCTTTCCCCCTTTTTAATTTGCATTTACCCATTTTCATGTATTTTGTTATTCCATTTTTTCGTATCTTACACTTACTCTTCGCCCCTTTCACATTCTCTTTATTTTGCCTCTTCTAATCTCTCTTCTTTCCCTGTCAGTCATTTGCCTTCTTACTTTTAGCTCTTGTTCCACTCTCTCTCTCTCTCTCTCTCTCTCTCTCTCTCTCTCTCTCTCTCTCTCTCTCTCTCTCTCTCTCTCTCTCTCTCCGTATCCCTTTTCTTTACTCTTACCTGTCCCTCCTATCCACTTCCCACTCTCTTTATCAAAATTAGAAAACGGGAAATGGTTGAGGCAGGGGAGACTCAGTTACCGGGAGCTGACTCAATAATTCTTCTGAATGTAATTTGTGGCGACTCCGCAGCTTGAAAACATTTGACCTTTTGATATTTTCATTTATTTTTTTTTATGTTATTTTTGTTGTGTTATTTGCACGTTATTACTGGTTATGTTATTTGTTTGTGTATATTTGTTATATGTATCTGGTTGTGTATACTTGTTTATATATTCGTAGTATATATGTATATTTAATTTATATATTTATTTTGTTCCTACAGGTAAGTCAAGATATAATTAAGACTTCCAGCAGGTGTTCCAGCACTCTTCCAGGTAAGTAATGAACGCCTTACGCCTCTGATAGGCCACTCCGTCAAAAATGCGACTGTTTTGCCTAACCAGAAACGGAGGAATCGGAGCAGCCCGCTATCCCGGCTGATGTACAGCAAACGTTAATATTACGGTGCTTTAATGTGTACTAATGCGTCGCATTCTTAACGGTTTGGTCGATTACGTGTCTGATTACAATTGTTACTTTCATGCAACGTTCCAGCAACATATAGTTTTAAAAAGTTGCAGTTTGGTTGTGTGAAAGTTAGGATATTATGATTTTTTTATGCACTGGTAATTAAAGTCTAGGTGCATCTCCCTAGTCTAGGGAGCCGGTCGGCCGAGCGGACAGCACACTGGACTTGTGATCGTGTAGTCCCAGGTTCGATCCCGGGCGCCGGCGAGAAACAATGGGCAGAGTTTCGTTCACCCTAATGCCCCTGTTACCTAGCAGTAAAATAGGTACCTGGGTGTTAGTCAGCTGTCACAGGCTGCTTCCTGGGGGTGGAGGCCTGGTCGAGGACCGGGCCGCGGGGACTCTAAAGCCCCGTCATCATCTCAAGATAACCTCAAGATAACCTACATTGTGAGGATATCATGATCAACACGAGAGGTAATAAAGTAATTGCAAAGTCCCCAGGTAAGAATTGCACTCCAGGTTGCAAGTCTTTTTAACCATGCCATGGCGCAGTCGACTAAGGTGTGGTCTGGGATCATCCGGGACGTAGGTTCGAACCCTCATTACGGCCCTTGTGGATTTGTTCATGAGTATGGGAATGGTTCTTCTACCTCTGCAGCCTGCCCTGTAGTCAGCCGTCTTTGGTGATTGCCAGAGCGAAACCTGTACATCTTTCCTCAATCATGGCGGCTATGTTTACATTTATTAAATAGTTTATGAGCTCCGAAGCACCACTGTTTATAAAAATAATAACCTTGACTCGTAAAGTTTCACAAGTTCTATAACTATTTAATAAATATAAACAATGACGCCATGATTAAGGAAAGATGTACAGGTTTCGACAAGTGCGTGAATGCTTATCGAATCCTGGCAAATCCCCCCCGAAGAACAACGCTCGAAATCATGAACAGGTAAGCACAAACGCTCCGAACATGTTAATATCTAGTTCTCTAACGCCGTATGGGATGGAGCGAGGCAGCAGGCGTTCCCTCTCTGGCTCGCCACGCTGAGCCGTTAAAACAGGAGTTTACCAGCCGTCTTTGATGAGGCTTTCTGCATACTTAATAGTTCAGGGTTTGAGGCTTCAGCTGCCTGGGTCCAGATTCACGAAAGCACTTACGCAAGCACTTACGAACCTTTACATCTTTCCTCAATCTTTGATGGCTTTGGTTACATTTATTAAACAGTTTGCAATCATGAAAACTTGCCAATCTGTTGTTATTGTTATAAACAGCCTGTTGTTATTGTTATAAACAACTGTTGTTATTGTTATAACTGTTGTTATTGTTGTTATAACTATTGTTATTGTTGAAAACTGTTGTTATTGTTATAAACAGCCTCCTGGTGCTTCGGAGCTCATTAACTGTTTAATAATTGTAAACAAAGCCGCCAAAGATTGAGAAAAGATGTACAGGTTCGTAAGTGCTTTCGTGAATCTGGCCCCTGGCCAACACCATGGGAGATATAGGCATTCACTATAGTGGATACTAATACATATACGTATATATGTATATATATATATATATATATATATATATATATATATATATATATATATATATATATATATATATATATATATATATATACACACCTTCATAATTTATACTTACGCATACATAATATTGGAAATATTGCAATTACTGGGTATCATTGTCTCAGCTAGATATTGTTGGCGAGCAGATATATACGTGGGAATTGAGAGCGGTGGAGGGAGGGAGGGAGGTAGGGGTAGGGAGGGAGGGAGAGAAGGTAGAGAGAGGGAGGGAAGGGAGGGAGGGAGGCTAGGATTACTATTGGTTATTGGCAGCTGTTGTCTCCAATAATGACAGCCAGAGACACTATGAAACAGTGCAGCATATCACGTCTCTCACCTCGTTATTGCGTGGTTGTCATGTCTCACGTCGTTATTGCGTGGTGATTGTCATGTCTCACGTCGTTGTTGCGTGGTGATTGTCATGTCTCTCACCTCGTTATTGCGTGGTGATTGTTGTCTCTCACCTCGTTATTGCGTGGTGATTGTCATCATGTCTCTCACCTCGTTATTGCGTGGTGATTGTCATCATGTCTCTCACCTCGTTATTGCTTGGTGATTGTCATGTCTCTCACCTCGTTATTGCGTGGTGATTGTTGTCATGTCTCTCACCTCGTTATTGTGGTGATTGTTGTCATGTCTCTCACCTCGTTATTGCGTGGTTGTCATGTCTCTCCACTTCGTATATGCGTGGTTGTCATGTCTCTCATCTCGTTATTGTGTGGTGATTGTTATGTCTCACCTCGTTATTGTGTGGTGATTGTCATGTCTCTCACCTCGTTATTGTGGTGATTGTTGTCATGTCTCTCACCTCGTTATTGCGTGGTGATTGTCATGTCTCTCCACCTCGTTATTGCGTGGTGATTGTCACGTCTCTCACCTCGTTATTGCGTGGTTGTCATGTCTCTCACCTCGTTATTGTGTGGTGATTGTTGTCTCTCACCTCGTTATTGCGCGGTGATTGTCATGTCTCTCACCTCGTTATTGTGTGGTGATTGTCATGTCTCTCACCTCGTTATTGCGTGGTGATTGTCATGTCTCTCCACCTCGTTATTGTGTGGTGATTGTTATGTCTCTCACCTCGTTATTGAGTGGTGATTGTCATGTCTCTCACCTCATTATTGTGTGGTGATTGTCATGTCTCTCACCTCGTTATTGCGTGGTGATTGTCATGTCTCTCCATCTCGTTATTGCGTGGTGATTATTGTCATGTCTCTCACCTCGTTATTGCGTGGTGATTGTCATGTCTCTCACCTCGTTATTGCGTGGTGATTGTTATGTCTCACCTCGTTATTGCGTGGTGATTATTATGTGTCTCACCTCGTTATTGCGTGGTGATTGTCATGTCTCTCCATCTCGTTATTGCGTGGTGATTGTTGTCATGTCTCTCACCTCGTTATTGCGTGGTGATTGTCATGTCTCTCACCTCGTTATTGCGTGGTGATTGTCATGTCTCTCACCTCGTTATTGTGTGGTGATTGTCATGTCTCACCTCGTTATTGTGTGGTGATTGTTATGTCTCACCTCGTTATTGTGTGGTGATTTGTCATGTCTCTCACCTCGTTATTGTGTGGTGATTGTTATGTCTCTCACCTCGTTATTGCGTGGTGATTGTTGTCTCTCACCTCGTTATTGCGTGGTGATTGTTATGTCTCTCCACCTCGTTATTGCGTGGTTGTCATGTCTCTCACCTCGTTATTGCGTGGTGATTGTCATGTCTCTCACCTCGTTATTGCGTGGTGATTGTCACGTCTCTCACCTCGTTATTGTGTGGTGATTGTTATGTCTCTCCACCTCGTTATTGCGTGGTGATTGTTGTCATGTCTCTCACCTCGTTATTGCGTGGTGATTGTTATGTCTCTCACCTCGTTATTGCGTGGTGATTGTTGGCATGTCTCTCACCTCGTTATTGCGTGGTGATTGTTATGTCTCTCCACCTCGTTATTGCGTGGTGATTGTTGTCTTTCACCTCGTTATTGCGTGGTGATTGTTGTCATGTCTCTCACCTCTTTATTGCGTGGTGATTGTCATCCTGTCTCTCACCTCGTTATTGTGTGATGATTGTCACGTCTCTCACCTCGTTATTGCGTGGTGATTGTCATGTCTCTCACCTCGTTATTGCGTGGTGATTGTTGTCATGTCTCTCACCTCGTTATTGCGTGGTGATTGTTATGTCTCTCACCTCGTTATTGCGTGGTGATTGTTGGCATGTCTCTCACCTCGTTATTGCGTGGTGATTGTTATGTCTCTCCACCTCGTTATTGCGTGGTGATTGTTGTCTTTCACCTCGTTATTGCGTGGTGATTGTTGTCATGTCTCTCACCTCGTTATTGCGTGGTGATTGTTGTCATGTCTCTCACCTCGTTATTGCGTGGTGATTGTCATGTCTCTCCACCTCGTTATTGCGTGGTGATTGTCATGTCTCTCACCTCTTTATTGCGTGGTGATTGTTGTCATGTCTCTCACCTCGTTATTGCGTGGTGATTGTCATGTCTCTCCACCTCGTTATTGCGTGGTGATTGTCATGTCTCTCACCTCGTTATTGCGTGGTGATTGTTGTCATGTCTCTCATCTCGTTATTGCGTGGTGATTGTTGTCATGTCTCTCACCTCGTTATTGCGTGGAATTAAGAGTTACTCTTACATGCTCAACTATACGACCTCAGGATATAACGCACTGCTTGTCCCACTGGCCAGTTTAACCTGAATTTACCTGAGGTGCTACTATATCTAGGGTGCGCCCCCACCCCTGGGGGACAGGAAGCCGGCGGCTTGTCAGTGGTTACAAGCCTTCTAATTGTTCTCTCCCGGTGAGTTTTTTCCCAGTTGAGGAGTGTGGGGGGGGGAGGGGAAAGGGGTAGGAAGAGGAGGGGAGGGAAGAAGAGGAGGGATAAGGGGTGAGGAGAGAGAGAGAGAGAGAGAGAGAGAGAGAGAGAGAGAGAGAGAGAGAGAGAGAGAGAGAGAGAGAGAGAGAGAGAGAGAGACAGACAGACAGACAGACAGAGAGAGAGAGAGAGACAGAGAGAGAGAGAGAGAGAGAGACAGACAGAGAGAGACAGACAGACAGAGAGAGAGAGAGAGACAGACAGACAGAGAGAGAGACAGACAGACAGACAGAGAGAGAGAGAGACAGACAGACAGAGAGAGAGAGAGTCCCGGACGATTACTCATTTTTCTTTTAATTGATTTAGAATATTACTTTTATTTTCAAGTGATTTGGAATATTATCCTCTTTTCCCTATTAAGACCACTCAATAGCACGGTCGGTAGAGCTATCGACCTCATATACTTGGGGATCGCGGTTCGAGCCTCCTAGAGCCCACCACCCGCAGGTGAATGGGATATTGTCCTTGAACTTGTTCAGTGTTCAGACCTCTGAACTTGCTCGTCCAGCTGTGGTCGTCCATATTAACTACGTCATTTTCGTAATGTTGGGGGAGTCGTTGAGCCTTGATTAAGGAAGGGGGGCCTTACAGCTGAGTGGCAAGCGCTTCGGATCCGTAGTCCTGAGGTTGCGGGTTCGATCCCCGGCGATGGCGGAAACAAATGGGCAGAGTTTTTTTTCACCCCTGATGCCCCCCTGTTCACCTAGCAGTAAATAGGTACCTGGGAGTTTGAGACAGCTGCCACGGGCTGCTTCCTGGAGGAAAGGGGGGGTGTAACAAAAAGGAGGCTTGGTCGAGGACCGGGCCGCGGGGACACTAAGCCGCGATAACCTCTCAAGATAGGTTAGGTTAGGACCTAGGTTACGTTAGGTATTTTGGTACTCATTTGCTTTTCCCAGCTGTTTTCTTATTCCTTTCTTCCCATTTCTTTTATTCATTGTTCTTCCCCCATCTCCTGTTCATTCGCCTCCTCCTACTCCCTCTTTCTCCACTCTTCCTTCTTCAAGATCATCTTCGCCCGCTAAATATTAAGTCGAGAATATTTTCGCGAAAGAAATCACAAGGATTTCATTTGAATTAAACTGCGTTTGTTCTTAAATGTGAGTCAATAAGGATATGGTGACTTTACACTATGTGAACCAAGTCGTCGGGGTCGTCTTGTGAGCCTATCCGGTCGTTGTGAACCTATCCGGTCATCTCGTGAACCTATCCGGTCATCTTGTGAACCTATCCGGTCATCTCGTGAACCTATCCGGTCATCTCGTGTACCTATCCGGCCCTCGTGAACCTATCCGGTCATCTCGTGAACCTATCCGGCCGTCGTGAACCTATCCGGCCCTCGTGAACCTATCCGGCCCTCATGAACCGGCTAGCAAGTCACTTTTAGCTTTGGTATTGCCTTAAACATGTTCTTGTGAAACTCCTTCCGATCAACATTATGTTAACGACCTCAGCGCTCAGATATTTTTTGTTGTCTCCTCACAAAACTCTAGAGAAGCCGTACATCATGTTATTCTTTAAGAAGTCGTTACGGGTTGATGGAAAAGTTGCAGGAACATATATATTTTAAATAGGGGTACCACCTCTGGTGCAAGTGTAGGGACCCATAGCCTCGGAGAAGAAAATAAAGAGTACTCAGAGAAGACCTTGTGGATCCTCACTGAACACTTTGATATTTTCTTCTCCTACCACCCCTATTCTTTTGGTATGTGTGTATGTTTACCTAACTTTATTTGAAAATGTCATTACACAAAAAAAGTTACAATATTGATTACATGCAGGGTGCAAGGCTGCTTGTCACAAGTTGAACAGCTCCTCCAGCTCCTCAGATGGCGGGCAGGAACCATGGATGCAGTGAGCATTTCCTCTCTGGATTGCCACACTAAGGCGCTGAAAAAGAAAACTGGCAGCTCTAGGGTCTCTAGTTGTTTCGATTAGCTTAGACCCCAACTCCTTCAAAAAGCTAGCAGCACTTTTACCCCAGGCACCAAGTGTCTCTGAGGTAATGGGGACAAAATTGTAGTGGTGTTCAAGGTCTCTGTATTTACGTGACTTGGCCGCTTCCCGGTGATTGGCAGCTCCTCCTGCTTGTGTAGCACTGAAGTCAACATAGGTATTGGCTAAAGTTGAAACTTTATTTTAAATATATATATATATTTTTAAATATTATATATTTTTCTTGCAGTGTCCGTTTGTTAGTGTGTTTATGTAGGTCACTTTCCCTTGGGGGGGGGGGGGGTTTACCCATGGGCTTACCCTAGGGTTATTGTGGCGGGGTTGGGGTTTACCTACAGGTTTCCTTGGGGTAACCTTGAGGTTACCTTGGCTTTACCCTCAGGTTGCCTTCTCCTGGGGTTACCTTTGGGGTTTACCCTAACGACCAGTTGCCAACGACAGTTGTAACAAGATCTCTTAAATTGTTCCCAATTATAAGCCAGTAGTTCAACCCTTTGGAACAGCTTTGGAGGAGGATTCGTCAAAAGACAGCGAGGGGGGGGGGGATTAAGGGATTTATCACCCTTGGGGTTCTTCAAGAGGTCTTAGACCTGATTGCATGGTAAATCCATTTTTAGGTGGGTGGGAGTTGAATGAGATAGAGGAGAAGGAATGGATCGAGGGATGGGGAAACAGGGGAAGAGAAATGGGGAAGAGAGAAATGGGGAAGAGGTGTAGTGAAAGGGAAATATAAATGAGAGAGAGAGAGAGAGAGAGAGAGAGAGAGAGAGAGAGAGAGAGAGAGAGAGAGACAGACAGACAGACAGACAGAGAATTCTCTTGTATGTTTTAAATCATTCCTAGCGGCTTTTCAAGTCATTTTTCTTACTTTGGGATTGTTTGCCACACCCCCTCCCCCCTTCCCCTATTCGGTAGTTAGTAATGGAGGAGGTAGTTAGTATCTGAATACACCTTGAAGTGATTCCGAGGATCAGTGCCCGTGCAAGACCGGTTCTTATGATTGGTGGTCTGCTCAACCAGGCTGTTAGACGCTGCTGCTCGCATGCAGAGAGAGAGAGAGAGAGAGAGAGAGAGAGAGAGAGAGAGAGAGAGAGAGAGAGAGAGAGAGAGAGAGAGAATGTCATCAAATGTAACCAGGATACTTGGCAAAATTCGGTTCTGCTTTGTCAACATTCGGTTCTAGTTTTAATTTGGTTCTGCCTTTTCATCGTTGCAAAGGAGAAAAGGCGCCTGAAAAAGAAGAGGAACGTGGAAGGGGGGGGGGGGTAGAGGGGTGCTTGAAGGGGGGGAGTGAGTGGGAATAGGTGGGGGAGGGGGGGATTGGCGAAGCATTGAACCGTTCTAGAAACTTCCAGCCAAGCTCTGCATCTTGCAGTTCGTTGGTATTGGCTGTGGTTGACAAATTGATGGATTTCTTATCCCATCTGCGGTGGACATGTGTGTGTGTGTGGCCCTGCGGACCGCTGCAAGCAACAGGCTGGTAGATCAAGTAACCCCCAAGTCAAGCTTGGCCGCTCGCCCCCTGCAGGCCGGCCCTTCAAGAGGAGAAAAACTCTCAGAACCCACTTCAGGTATAGCGGGGCTTTACCTAACAATGACGGTTTTTGAGATTCCTAGTAGTGGTGGTGGTGGTAGTGGTGGTGGTAGTGGTGGTGGTGGTAGTGGTGGTGGTGGTGGTAGTGGTGGTGGTGGTGGTAGTGGTGGTGGTGGTGGTGGTGGTGGTGGTAGTGGTGGTGGTGGTGGTAGTGGTGGTGGTGGTGGTAGTGGTGGTGGTGGTGATAGTGGTGGTGGTGGTAGTGGTGGTGATAGTGGTGGTGGTGGTGGTAGTGGTGGTGGTGGTGGTAGTGGTGGTGGTGGTGGTGGTGGTGGTGGTAGTGGTGGTGGTGGTGGTAGTGGTGGTGGTGGTGGTAGTGGTGGTGGTGGTGATAGTGGTGGTGGTGGTAGTGGTGGTGATAGTGGTGGTGGTGGTGGTAGTGGTGGTGGTGGTGATAGTGGTGGTGGTGGTAGTGGAGGTGATAGTGGTGGTGGTGGTAGTGGTGGTGATAGTGGTGGTGGTGGTGGTAGTGGTGGTGGTAGTGGTAGTGGTGGTGGTAGTGATAATAGTGGTTGAAGATGGTCTGGGGGATAGATATAGATAAAAGAACTACCACCAAAGCTTTATTTTCCCCCTCCTCATCCCCCCCCTTTATCTAACCCCCTCTTCACCCCCCTAACCCCCCTTTTAACCCCCCCCTAACCCCCTCTGGTGGGATCGTCAGCACAAGTTCATGGTTATATATATTTTTGTGTCCTGTTTTTCATTTTCATTTCCTTGTGTTTTTTTCTATCAGTTATCTATAACTGAACCGGTGGCTGAGCGGACAGAACGCTGTACACGTGATCCTGTGGTCCCGGGTTCGATCCCGGGCGCCGGCGAGAAACAATGGGCCGAGTTTCTTCCACCCTGATGGCCCGCTGTTCACCTAGCAGTAAATAGGTACCTGGGAGTTAGTCAACTCTTTCGGGCTGCTTCCTGGGGGTGGCGGCCTGGTCGAGGACCGGGCCGCGGGGACACTAAAGCCCCGAAATCATCTCAAGATAACCCAAAGATAACTATATTTTCTTCTTGTATTAAGTTACCAAATTTCCCTAATTTCTTTTTCCAATCTGGCTGCTGATCTTCGTTTTCTTAATTGATCTACTTATTCCCGAGATAGGGGCCTGGTAGCCTGGTGGATAGCGCGCAGGACTCGTAATTCTGTGGCGCGGGTTCGATTCCCGCACGAGGCAGAAACAAATGGGCAAAGTTTCTTTCACCCTGAATGCCCCTGTTACCTAGCAGTAAATAGGTACCTGGGTGTTAGTCAGCTGTCACGGGCTGCTTCCTGGGGGTGGAGGCCTGGTCAAGGACCGGGCCGCGGGGACACTAAAGCCCCGAAATCAACTCAAGATAACCTCAAGATTCCCAAGTGACTGCTTAGTTTACAAGTTCTAGAATCCAAATTATACCACCGAAATGTCATAATTTAATTGACTTCAAACACAACCCATCTTCTTGAGGGTTATCTTGAGATGATTTCGGGGCTTTAGCGTCCCCGTGGCCCGGTCCTCGACCAGGCCTCCTTTTTTTGTTACACATCTCCAGGAAGCAGCAGCCCGTGGCAGCTGTCTAACTCCCTGGTACCTATTTACTGCTAGGTGAACAGCGGGGCCATCAGGATGAAAGAAACTCTGCTCATTTGTTTCCGCCTCCACTGGGGATCGAACCCGGGTCACAGGAGGTCACGATGCCAATAGTGTCCCACCGTGCCTCACTGTTCACCAATGTTCAGTTTAAGTGTTCACTTCTTCATTCGTTATATTTAATGCACACACACCTGTTCACACACGTGTTCTCTGTTCACCTCGTTACACCTGGTTGATCATACCACCAACCAGAAGGGCTAGTCAGAGACCGGGCCGAGGAGACATTGATCCTCGGGACCAATTTTTAAAGCATATATGTTAAAAGATGTTTAACCCCCCGCGGCTGGAAAGGCGGGGTTCAAGAGCTGAAGCCCAATTATGCAGATATAAATAGGTGAACACACACACACACACACACACACACACACACACACACACACACACACACAACTAGGGTTAATTACCTAATCACCTAGGTAATTACACAGGAATCTGTATACTCCACTTGATTGACAATTAAGAGGCGGGACCAATGAGCCGAAGCTCAACCCCCGCAAGCACAACTAGATGAGTAAACCCCCTCCACCCACCCTCCTTTACCATCTCGTAAGACTTAAATACACTTAACACTTAACATAATAAATAAGATCCCCGCCATATACAGTTTTTCCCCTAAAATGAGAGAGAGAGAGAGAGAGAGAGAGAGAGAGAGAGAGAGAGAGAGAGAGAGAGAGAGAGAGAGAGAGAGAGAGAGAGAGGGGGGCGGAGGGGGGCAAGTCAGGGAGTTTTCCCCAGCCAAATTGGTCTTCAGGTAGAAGCTCATTACAGGTGTAAGGGCAACCTCTTAATTGGCACCGTAACTTGTCTTAAAGGTAGCCAATTACACCTTGGAATTGCTGGTCACATGTGTGTGTGTGTTTTGTTCATGTACAATATGTGTGTGTGTGTGTGTGTATGTTGTTTGTGCTTTGTGTATGCGGGTATTTTCGTATGTGTTTTGAGAGGGATACGGGTCTATCTGTTGTATATTTCTGGTAAACTGTTCTTACAGCTATTGCCGTTCAGGGGGTCCACTGGATTCCGTTTTCTGTGAAGGAGGAGTGGGGGGGGGGACTATTAGGGATCCGGAGAATAAAAAAAACTCGATTTTCCGATTGTCTTCGGGTCCTTCGCCATGCGGGATTCGAACACCAGGCCATAATGTTCGAACTTAAGTCGGGCAGCATGCTCCCTGATATGCCCAGTTCTGCTATTCCCAGAGACACACATAAACAGGGTGACATCAGCAGCATATGAGACGATGGCGAACATTAGAGCTTTGTTTAGAAATATATATTAGGACGCCTTCAAGGCAATCTACACCTTGCGAAACATCAGACTAAAATTGAACAAGTACAGAGGTCGGCAGGAAGGATTGGTCCCAGAGCTAAGAGGGTTGAACTGTGAGGATAGGCTAATGGAAGTAGACCTTGCAACCATAGAGGATTAAATGCAAAGGGGATATGGTCACAACATAGAAGATACTGAGGGAGGGGGATTATACAAAATGGACAAAGGCAGCCTCATTAAACTGAAAGTAGGACAAAAGTATGAAGCTTGAAAACACAAATGAGTATAAGAATTTTGAAGAAATACTCGTACCCTGTACAGGTGGTCAACACGTGGAATGCAACGAGGGCAGAAGTTGTGGAAGCCACCTCCATCCACAGCTTTATGGGTAGATAAGACAAGGTATTCCGATATTAGGATAATTAAAACTACAAAGCAATAGGTTCAAGGATAGAATCGAAACCTAAAAGCTTGACTTCACTTCCCAGTAGACACTCATAGATAAGTACACACACACACACACACACACACACACACACACACACACACACACACACACACACACACACACACACACACACACACACACACACACACACACACACACACACGATTCCATACACTGTTTCAAATGTAGATATGATAGAGCTCGAGAAGCTCAGGAATCTGTACACCAGTTGATGGACAGTCGAAAAGCGGGGACCAAGGAGCCAAAGCTCAACCCACGCAAGCACAACTAAGTGAGTACACACACACGCACACACACACACACACACACACACACACACACACATGCACACACACACACACATGCACACACACACACACGCACACACACACACACACACACACACACACACACACACACACACACACACACACACACACACACACACACACACACACACACACACACGAACTGTTACAGGCGTACATTCCCCTACTCCCCCAAGCCGACCAATACCAGCACCTCGCACCCCGAGAGCCCATAAACCACGGGAGGTCATTTGTCTGTGACCTGGCTGATGGTGGGAGGTGAACATCTTGTGGGAACTGCCCCTCTGCGCCAGATTTACGACCACCTCGGTCACCTGACCTGACCACCTGCTGGACCGAGCTCCTTTCCTGGTCATCTGCCTGAATTCTGACCTTGGGACCCGTTGTGACCTGACTTGAACCTGTCCTTAATCGGATTAAAATGTACAGAATCGGAATAATTTTGTAATCGGAATAGTACAAAATTCTACTATCTAATGGCTTAGTATGTCAATATTTGTACTATGGGTGCACATAGTTACTAAAAGTACTTTCTAAACAGGATGATGAGTTGCTATTGACAACAGTGGCGGGTAGAAATAGTAGAAAAGGAGGTAGAAAGTATTCTACTCTTTTTAGGATGTATTTTTTCAGTAAACTTGCTTCAACTTCAAGTTTATAACAAGAGCCTTAAAAGTCTTGTTGGAAGAGGTGACTTTTCTGGA
>NC_091163.1:3663985-3689888 GCF_040958095.1 Procambarus clarkii | reverse complement strand
CTCTCTCTCTCTCTCTCTCTCTCTCTCTCTCTCTCTCTCTCTCTCTCTCTCTCTCTCTCTCTCTCTCTCTCTCTCTCTCTCTCTCTCTGTCTCTCTCTCTCTCTCTCTCTCTCTCTGTCTCTCTGTCTCTCTCTCTCTCTCTCTCTCTCTCTCTCTCTCTCTCTCTCTCTCTCTCTCTCACTCTCTCTCTCTCTCTCTCTCTCTCTCTCTCTCTCTCTCTCTCTCTCTCTCTCTCTCACTCTCTCTCTCTCTCTCTCTCTCTCTCTCACTCTCTCTCTCTCTCTCTCTCTCTCTCTCTCTCTCTCTCTCTCTCTCTCTCTCTCTCTCTCTCTCACTCTCTCACTCTCTCTCTCTCTCTCTCTCTCTCTCTCTCTCTCTCTCTCTCTCTCTCTCTCTCTCTCTCTCACACTCTCTCTCTCTCTCTCTCTCTCTCTCTCTCTCTCTCTCTCACTCTCTCACTCTCTCTCTCTCTCTCTCTCTCTCTCTCTCTCTCTCTCTCTCTCTGAGCTCCTGGGAGAGAGAAAGAGAGAACTATGAAAGGGGAAACGCCAAGCCATTACGACTATATAGCACTGGGAAGGGGGTCAGGATAAGGATTTGGGACGGGACGGGGCAGGGAAAGGAATGGTGCCCAACCACTTGGTGGACGGTCGGGGATTGAACGCCGACCTGCATGAAGTGAGACCGTGAGAGAGAGAGAGAGAGAGTGAGAGAGAGATGAGAACTGAGAGAACGCGACAGGAACATTACGAATACAACTAAAATGACTTTCAAATTTGATTTTAGTTTGTAAAATTTTGTTGATTTTTCATTTTGTTTTTAGTTTACAAAGAAAACTACACTCAATTTTTAAATTTAGTTTTTTTAAATTTAAATTTAGTTTTTTAAATTGAAATCTAGTATTTTAAACTGAAATTTAGTTTTTTAAATTTAAATTTAGAAAACTAAATTTTGTTCATAGAAAACTGTTGTAGTTATCAAAGAAAACTACACAAAAAAGGGGGGGACTCAAGGAAACTGACATTTACTCTCGTACAAAACGTAAACATGAAATTCCAGAGAATTCAGCTGCGGTTTATATGATTTTATATACGAGCCCTCTAGCCCCCCTAGAGTGTCGAGACTATATGAACCCTCTAGCCCCCTAGAGTGTCTAGACTATATGAGCCCTCTAGCCCCCTAGAGTGTCGAGACTATACGAGCCCTCTAGCCCCCCTAGAGTGTCGAGACTATATGAACCCTCTAGCCCCCTAGAGTGTCGAGACTATACGAGCCCTCTAGCCCCCCTAGAGTGTCGAGACTATACGAGCCCTCTAGCCCCCCTAGAGTGTCGAGACTATATGAACCCTCTAGCCCCCTAGAGTGTCGAGACTATACGAGCCCTCTAGCCCCCCTAGAGTGTCGAGACTATATGAGCCCTCTAGCCCCCCCTAGAGTGTCTAGACTATATGAACCCTCTAGCCCCCCTAGAGTGTCTAGACTATACGAGCCCTCTAGCCCCCTAGAGGATCTAGACAATATAAGCCATATAGTCGTAATAGCTTGCAGTGTTTACCCTTGATAATTCTCTATATCTATACAAGAGAATATCTGTCTATATCTATATAAGAGAACATATATATATATCTATATCTGTACAAGAGAATATATATATATATATCTTTATCTATACAAAATATATACATCTCCTCTAAGTATCTGTCTATATATCTATACGAGAGAATATCTGTCACTCTGCTCAAGGTTGTAGGCCAGACAGTTATGGCTAGTCTCACACAACCTTCCATGGTGAAGCGTGATTGTATTGAGAGTTATAGGGTGATTGTGGTCGATTGAACCACCCGTCTAGAACTAGGATTGGCTGTTTTGGCAATAACCAACGACCCCAATGACGGCTGAAATGTGGGTGTTAATTTCCGTAGAGTGTTTTCCATCCGAATTCTCGGCTGAAATCAACATTGATATTGTTGATTTAACTATGATTCAACTCTATTCAAGCATGTAATGTTTTGTCTAAAAGGAGAGAGAGAGAGAGAGAGTGAGAGAGAGAGAGAGAGAGAGAGAGAGAGAGAGAGAGAGAGAGAGAGAGAGAGAGAGAGAGAGAGAGAGAGAGAGAGAGAGAGAGAGAGAGAGAGAGAGAGGAGGGAGGGAGGGAGGGGGGGGGGGAGAGAGAAACGGACATGTGCACCCGGGCACCGCCGGGTACCTCCTCTAAGTATAAAATTAAGTAAACCTCCAACTGACTTCCCTGTTGGACCTTCTTGTTTCTCCTAAAAACATTGAAATAATTGAAAATTTCCCCAGATTTCCCCTTTTTTGGAGGGGGGGGGGTTTCTTTGCATCGTTTCTGATGTCATTATTTCTTTTGATGATACCACTTTCACCCACACATCTCTGAGCATCATCAAGATGTGATGAGGAGAGATTCATCACGTCTGGAGACGATTGGAACACGTGTAGCGTTGATTTTTCTTAATTGGGCATCGCTACTGCTGTCAGCCTCTCCTGTTCAACGACTGGGATTGACACGTGGCGTCAGGGGCCACGTGGCCTCAGGGGACACGTGGCGTCAGGGACCACGTGGCCTCAGGGGACACGTGGCGTCAGGGGCCACGTGGCCTCAGGGGCCACGTGGCCTCAGGGGACACGTGGCCTCAGGGGACACGTGGCGCCAGGGGACACATGGCCTCAGGGGCCACGTGGCCTCAGGGGCCACGTGGTCTCAGGGGACACGTGGCGCCAGGGGACACGTGGCCTCAGGGGCCACGTGGCCTCAGGGGACACGTGGCCTCAGGGGACACGTGGCCTCAGGGGACACGTGGCGCCAGGGGACACGTGGCCTCAGGGGACACGTGGCCTCAGGGGACACGTGGCCTCAGGGGCCACGTGGCCTCAGGGGACACGTGGCCTCAGGGGACACGTGGCGCCAGGGGACACGTGGCCTCAGGGGACACGTGGCCTCAGGGGACACGTGGCCTCTGGGGACACATGGCCTCAGGGGGACAAGTGGCCCTGGTGTACTTGTCGCCTATGGGGGCCACGGAGGGAAATTGAAACAGTTTTCCGAGAAAGGGTTTTCTGGTGCTCTTGGTGTGGTCCTCAGGGCGTGGTGGGGCTCCTGGTGTGGCCCTCAGGGCGTGGTGGGGCTCCTGGTGTGGCCCTCAAGGCGTGGTGGGGCTCCTGGTGTGGCCCTCAGGGCGTGGTGGGGCTCCTGGTGTGGCCCTCAGGACATGGTGGGGCTCCTGGTGTGGCCCTCAGGGCGCGGTGGGGCTCCTGGTGTGGCCCTCAGGGCGTGGTGGGGCTCCTGGTGTGGCCCTCAGGGCGTGGTGGGGCTCCTGGTGTGGCTTTGAGGGCGTGGCGGGGCTCCTGGTGTGGCCCTCAGGGCGTGGTGGGGCTCCTGGTGTGGCCCTGAGGGCGTGGCGGGGCTCCTGGTGTGGCCCTCAGGGCGTGGTGGGGCTCCTGGTGTGGCCCTCAGGGCGTGGTGGAGCTCCTGGTGTGGCCCTCAGGGCGTGGTGGGGCTCCTGGTGTGGCCCTCAGGGCGTGGTAGAGCCTCCGGGTGTGGCTTTGAGGGCGTGGCGGGGCTCCTGGTGTGGCCCTCAGGGCGTGGCGGGGCTCCTGGTGTGGCCCTCAGGGCGTGGTGGGGCTCCTGGTGTGGCCCTCAGGGCGTGGTGGGGCTCCTGGTGTGGCCCTGAGGGCGTGGCGGGGCTCCTGGTGTGGCCCTCAGGGCGTGGTGGGGCTCCTGGTGTGGCTCTCAGGGCGTGGTGGGGCTCCTGGTGTGGCTTTGAGGTCGTGGTGGGGCTCCTGGTGTGGCTTTGAGGGCGTGGCGGGGCTCCTGGTGTGGCCCTCAGGGCGTGGTGGGGCTCCTGGTGTGGCCCTCAGGGCGTGGTGGGGCTCCTGGTGTGGCCCTCAGGGCGTGGTGGGGCTCCTGGTGTGGCCCTCAGGGCGTGGTAGGGCCTCCGGCTTCTGCTCTGCCGCAGGTTCAGCCCAATTTAGCCTTTGGTCTGCCGGAGGATGACGTTTTAGCCCAATTTAGGAGGGATTATCGCGAGTCTCCTGCGCCCTTGACTACCCAGAGAACTTTTCCCCCTGAGGAAAAGGTGAGTACCGGGAAGCCCCCCAGTAATCCCCCAGGGGGAGGGATAACCGGGGGCTTCCCGAACACCCGGCAAGTAGTGTGTTTGTCTTCAGCAAGGCGCGTCCGTTTCCCGCCAAGAGGCGACGGTGTTGAAGCCGCAAGGATTAGCGTAGTACCCCCTCTGAGGGCCACGTCGAGGTATTTTAGGGGGGACCCTCGTGGACCCTAAAATGCCGCAACAATAACTACTGTTCTTGTTTTTTTTTGGGGGGGGGGTAGAAATAGCCTAAGCTATTCTATCCCTTTGAGACGTATTTTTTTTCTTGTCTCAATAAACATCCTTGAACTGTTCTTGTTGTTTTTGCAACAACGTGTAAAGATATCCTTGTATCTACTATACCTTTGTGTCCGTTTTCTGTAATTTTCGTCTTATTGGTCACTGTTATTTTAGTGAGTTTATTTCTCATTTTGCTTCTTCTGGGAGTTGGTCTACTCCCCAAGCCCGGCCCGAGGCCAGGCTTGACTTGTGAGAGTTTGGTCCACCAGGCTGTTGCTGTGAGCGGCCCGCAGGCCCACATACCCACCACAGCCCGGTTGGTCCGGCACTCCTTGGAGGAATAAATCTAGTTGATACCTGGTTGATGGGGTTCTGGGAGTTCTTCTACTCCCCAAGCCCGGCCCGGGGCCAGGCTTGACTTGTGAGAGTTTGGTCCACCAGGCTGTTGCTGTGAGCGGCCCGCAGGCCCACATACCCACCACAGCCCGGTTGGTCCGGCACTCCTTGGAGGAATAAATCTAGTTGATACCTGGTTGATGGGGTTCTGGGAGTTCTTCTACTCCCCAAGCCCGGCCCGGGGCCAGGCTTGACTTGTGAGAGTTTGGTCCACCAGGCTGTTGCTGTGAGCGGCCCGCAGGCCCACATACCCACCACAGCCCGGTTGGTCCGGCACTCCTTTGAGGAATAAATCTAGTTGATACCTGGTTGATGGGGTTCTGGGAGTTCTTCTACTCCCCAAGCCCGGCCCGAGGCCAGGCTTGACTTGTGAGAGTTTGGTCCACCAGGCTGTTGCTTGGAGCGGCCCGCAGGCCCACATACCCACCACAGCCAGGTTGGTCCGGCACTCCTTGAAGGAAACTATCTAGTTTCCTCTTGAAGATGTCCACGGTGGTTCCGGCAATATTTCTTATACTCGCTGGGAGGACGTTGAACAACCGTGAACCTCTGATGTTTATACAGTGTTCTCTGATTGTGCCTATGGCACCTCTGCTCTTCACTGGTTCTATTCTGCATTTTCTTCACCTTGCTCTTCCTTGCTCTTATACGAAGGTACCTCGCTCTTCCCCGCTAAGTGGCACTTACGATCTCGCCGTATTATTCATCAATGCCGCCGCCCACACCGAAAGTTTGGGGCTCAGGCTCCTGAACCCCGCCTCTTAGAGAAGGAGAGGGGGAGTGTGAATGGCACACAGCTCCGGTTCACTTGGCAAACTTGTACTCACTTAGCTGTACTCCCGGGGGTTGAGCTTTGGCTCTTGGGTCCCGCCTCTTAATTGTTAATTGCTTGTTGTCATTAACAACCTCGCGCTGCTTCCGAGTTCATAAACTGTTTAATAAAAGGTAAACAAAGCCGCCATGATTAAGGAAAGATGTACAGCTTTCGTAAGTGGACTTGATGAAGTCCTTGCTCGTGGAGAGAGAGAGAGAGAGAGAGAGAGAGAGAGAGAGAGAGAGAGAGAGAGAGAGAGAGAGAGAGAGAGAGAGAGAGACAGAGAGAGACAGATAGAATAGAAACAGCCAGATACATAGCTAGGTCTAGCACCTCTGATTCTTAAAACCGACGCTATACATAGAGGTATGGACGGGTGTTGGACAGGTGTACTGTACTGTACAGTACTGTACTCCCTTGAGCGCAGGCGGGAGAGATACATAATAATTTACACGTGGAAAATAATTGAGGGGCTGGTCCCAAACCTGCACACAGAAATAACACCACATGAGACCAGAAGACATGGCAGGATGTGCAGAATACCCCCGTTGAAAAGCAGAGGTGCAACAGGTACTCTGAGAGAGAACTCTATCAACATCAGAGGCCCGAGACTGTTCAACACGCTTCCACTACACATAAGGGGCATAACTGGCAAACCCCTCACAGTGTTCAAGAGAGAACTGGATAAGCACCTCCAAAGGATACCTGATCAACCAGGCTGTGACTCATACGTCAGGCTGCGAGCAGCCGCGTCTAACAGCCTGGTTGATCAGTCCAGCAACCAGGAGGCCTGGTCGACGACCGGGCCGCGGGGACACTAAGCCCCGGAAGCACCTCAAGGTAGCCTCAAGGTAGGTGTTGGACGGGTGTTGGACGGGTGTTGGACGGGTGTTGGACGGGTGTTGGACGGGTGTTGGACGGGTGTTGGACAGGTGTTGGACGGGTGTTGGACGGGTTAGGGAGGGTAATGACAGCTGGAACACTCACCCTTTTAGTGGTGTTGTCCCTGGGCGTCTGGTCGTCGGCTACCGTCCCGAATATTGTCGGCTGAAACAAAAACAATCGAAACAAATAATAATAAACTAAACCACTTAAAACCACAAAGAACAAAAATGAACAAATAAAAACATAAAAATAAAAGTTAACAAAAGTGCAGCCATATAAAAACAAGTAAAACAAATACAAAATAGCTCCAATTTCCATTCAGAATTATATTTAAATGAATTCAGAAAAATGTAATATATACATATTATATATATATATATATATATATATATATATATATATATATATATATATATATATATATATATATATATATATAAGAAACAAACATGCAATTTCACAATAAAAAAACACTGACTAAGCATATACATAAATACAGAGCTAGAAACATTCGTGTATATATATATTCCAAAATCTTAACACAAACATGACATTTTAATGACCAAATCCACAAGGGCCGTGATTAGGGTTCGAACCTACGTCCGGGATGATCCCAGACGCGCCTTAGTCGACTAACCCACAACATGGTCAAAAGAATCACAACCGGAAGTGCTACTGTAAGTGAACTGAAGTAAGGGTGAAGAGGTAGAACAGCTTATTGACAGAGCCCGGGTGCATGGGGGAAGGGGGGAGGGAGAATTGTGTAAAACCCCGGTTTGTGTCTCGGAGAGGCTGCATGCAGGATCCGTGTCAGGTCAGTAGCACTCCCGGTTGCAATTCTTTGAACCATGTCGCGGCACAGTCGACTAAGGCAGCGTCTGGAATCATCCCCGACGCAGGTTCGAACCCTCATCACAGCCCTTGTGGATTTGTTCATTTGATGTATCACGCTATTCAGATTTCTGTGTGGATAACATTAATAGAATCGAACGCCTTTGGAACGGTGATCCAAAGTGTTTCTCGCTCTTGGCAACTTATTAAAGTCTTCCTTAACTCATTATTGTCTCAAATTGTTTGAGTCTGGTCGAGTCAGTAGGCGGCACCTAACTTGTTCCCAATGACGGAGACTCATAAAGTTAAGGCACGGGGAGAGGAGAGAGAGAGAGAGAGAGAGAGAGAGAGAGAGAGAGAGAGAGAGAGAGAGAGAGAGAGAGAGAGAGAGAGAGAGAGAGAGAGAGAGAGAGAGAGAGAGACAGATAGACAGACAGAGAGACGCTCTGCACTATATGCATACCAATGTAAAAACGATGGTTGAATCGAATTAAAACCGTAAGCTTTACTCGGGGTACTGAGTAGCGGTATCGGAGTGTTGTCAGAAAACTCACTGCTTGTACGCTTGTGGGACGGTGAAAGCGTATTTATTAGACTCTTGTCAAATCGTGAAAGCGTGCTGGAATATTTAATGTTTCCAGGGAAAAAACAAAAAAAAACTAAAAATGGTCTTTGTCAATCAACATTTCTCGCTCGTTCCAAAAGGCATTATAGTTAGCAGAGCAAGTTACTGCGCTTGCGCGTCCGTGCAAGTAATACCTCTTGACAACAACTCCAGTACGTTATTAACTCCAATTGGGCTTTTTTGCATGCGGATGGCCAAGCGCCAGTCTAGGATAACCAAGCACCGGTCTAGGATAACCAAGAGCTGGTCTGGGATAACCAAGAGCCGGTCTGGGATAACCAAGGAAGAATTCTCACACGGCCCTCCGAAGAACACCTGTCAAAACCCTGAGAAGCAAGACTCCAAGAAACACCTGTCAAGAAATCCTGAGAAGCAAGAAAGGCCTACTCAGTAGAGTAGGCCTTTCTGACACGCCTTAGGAAGACGCTTTCAATAAGAAATTGACTATGCAGTCAAATGCACTGCATGGACTCTCTCTTTTGACTATGGAAAGCCTCAACTGTGTATCCCCGTGAAGGAAGTCTCCTTCAATGTCAAGCCTCCTGAAGAGCCTCCTGGAAGACCTTAACTTAGGATGCTTCCTGGAAATTATTAACTCTTCAGACCGCCATCTCCGAGGACACATGAAAGGATTCAATTCGGCAGTCTCTCTCTCTCTCTCTGAAGGATGCACTCTGAGAGAACTCGACTCGGAATGCGCTCTATAAGACGTCTGGGAAATCTCCAAGGAGGCGAGACACAAGGCCCTCTTAAAGACACCTCTTAGGTGTGTGTGCAAGGCATATATTAGATCTTCCAGTTGATACCTCCATGGAATTTCACAATGCAACAGGCAGGCCAGTGGTCGTTTCCTGGAAGGAGGTGATGCAACAGTGTGCCCATCCGATGGACGCCTTCTCGAAGGACACGATGCCTTCTTGATATATGAAGGCATTGGCTTTCGCCATTCTCCATGGGGAGATATCCACCCATGGAAAATATCTCCTGGAGGTGTCCGCATGGTTAGCCACGTTTGTTTAAGTGGGAGAATAAGTCGAGAATCCTTTAACTTTTAAACCTTGAATTTCATGACACTTTTTCAGTAGCCTTTTGGCACAGGAGGAAATGTATTTGTAACTTTTGCGTTAGTGCACCCTGGATTAGTCAGCTCTCTTGCGTTAGCGACAAGTATGCTATTTTTTGTTTTTTTTAGTATTACATGATTTTTTTTTGTACTTTTTTGCTAGAAGAGAGAAAAGCAAATCATGGATGTCTTTTTATATTTACTCTATAAATAACAATCCTAATTAGTGTTAGAAGTTGTTAGAAGCAGCCATTTTTAACACGAGATAAATTTTGCCATTCATCTTGTTAGTAAAGCATTTCCAGCATGCTTGTTGGAGGCAATTTTTGACCTCAGCAAAAACAAAATTGATTATTTATCTGGTTAGCACAAATTACTAGCCTTTTATTAGCACACACAAAAATAACAGCAGAACAACACAACAAGTGACACGAGCAAGGTAACAAGAAGGTTGAGCCAACCTCACGGAGTCCTGGAGCAGCGTCCGAGACCTCCACGCCGATGCCAGAGTCGTCGCTTGACCCCAGACTGCTGGTGTCGGACGGTGGCACCAACACCGTCACCCGAGGCACGTCTTCGGCAAGTGATATCCGCCCAAGAGCCGCCTCTGCACGCGCCGACGGCACTCCCGACGACGTTGAGGGAACGGGTTCGCTGCGACGTCGTAGCGTTGGTGAATCCATACGAGAGCGAACCACTGCATTCTCCCGACGATTGGCCAGGCCAATATACCTACTGGCGCTGGATTCTCTGTCTCTAGAGACAGATGGGAAAGTGGAGACCATGAGCCTGCTGGTGCTGGATTCTCTTCCCCTGGAGGTCAAAGGGGAGGCGGGGCCCAAGAGTCTGTAGGTGCTAGAATCTCTGTCCCGAGAAGCCGAGCGAGAGGACGCGTTGCTGATCGTTCCACTGCCGGTGAAGTACAACCTCAGGACCTCCTCGGCGTCCTGGCTCGGGTCGTACAGTCGCGAGATCAGTCTCCTTCGCTTCCTGAGGAGCCTTTGACGACGCGTCAACTCGAAGTCCTCCTCGCTGACATCCTTTTCTAACTCGGTGGGAAAGTTGGCACCGCTCTGAGGTAAGGAGACGCCTGCAGTGGCAGTGATGGAGAGGGTGGCACTGGTCGTAATAGAGGAATTGGCACTGCTCGGTATTGTCCCAGCGGCGGCATAATCAGTGGAGCCTTCCGTGGCACTACCAGAGGTGTGACCAGTGGAAACGGTGGTTGTGTTAGTGACTGGCGGGCCTAAAGCCGTTGGGGTGGCACTCTTGCTGGGGCTAATTGCCTTGTGCTTCAAGTTTGTGTGCACCAACCAGGCCGCAGTGACCCAGAGTGCCACGATCACCAGCACAATCGTCAACATTGTGCCTCACACACTTCTCCTTACCAGCTCATGTCATTATACCTACGTCCTCTATTCGTCCACCTTGCTTCCCTCTTCTTCACTTCTCTTTGTCCCCCCTCTCTCTGGTTCTAATCACTCGCTATGCACACTCAATTCCTTAAAGAGTCAGGTATATACACCACGGACTATAGTCTACAGTCACGGTATTCTGAAACACAAATAACATTTCAAGTTGTTTAAATTATAATAATCCAGGTTAAAATAGGACAAGGATTTGACATCTGATTAGCCAAAGTGGCAAATTTAACATCGGATTAGCCAACGTGTTGCCACTTTGGTGTCTTGTCAAGCAGGACAATATCTGAAACAATTCTAAACACAACACAATTCCCCACCAACCTTCCCCTTCCACCAGCCCTGTTTCTCCTTTCCTAGTAACTCCATCCCTTCTTGTCACCCTCCCTCCCTCCCCCTCCTCCTTTTGTTTGTTTACACGGGAGGGTACAGAATAAGACGCCATCTGACTCTTGTAAGCAGACTTGTAGGTTTCTCACGCCATAGTTCATATGAAGCATTACTGTACTTGCCTTTCTAATATCATGAGTGGAGAATTCGTTTACAACTTTGAAAATTACTGCTGCTACTGCTACTGTTGATGCTGCTACTGCTGGTACTGCTATCAGTGTTAGGGGCCTGAAAGCTGAGTGGACAGCGCTTCGGATTCGTAGTCCTGAGGTTCTGGGTTCGATCCCCGGTGGAGGCGGAAACAAATGGGCAGTTTCTTTCACCCTGATGCCCCCTGTTCACCTAGCAGTAAATAGGTACCTGGGAGTTAAACAACTGCTACAGGCTGCTTCCTGGGGGGGGTTGTAACAAAAAGGAGGTCTGGTCGAGGACCGGGCCGCGGGGACGCTAAGTCCCGAAATCATCTTAAGATAACCTCTAGAAGGGAGATAATATCTGAGAGCTGTTGAAGACACTCGTCACAATAAGGAAACATCTGTCTTGAGGTTATCTTGAGATGATTTCGGGGCTTTAGTGTCCCTGCGGCCCGGTCCTCGACCAGGCCTCTATCCCCAGGAAGCAGCCCGTGACAGCTGACTAACCCCCAGGTACCTATTTACTGCTACCATTCTACCATTCCCATCAACCTTTATCATCTACCACTGCTCTAGAACCCTTCCCTCCACCCCCGTGAAAATTTACAAAAGCTTGAGAGAAAAGTACAGCTTGCCAATTCTTTTTCTTATTTTTAAGTAAAAATTCAATTTTTTTATGTTATTTATTAATGAAACAATTAAGCATTCTGAAAGTTTTAATTGGGAGGAGAATTTTTGTAGTAATTTTTCCTAAAACAGTTTTTGTTTTCTTAATTCACGTCTTGTACGTGAATTTTGATGCCAGTTCTATTGATCTAAGACAGTTCGTTGTTGTCTTCAACCTCGTTCTGGCAGCTCCTGCGACGGCGCTGGAACCAAGCGTATTGGTTCCAGCCTCTCCAATGGAACATTTCAGCAACGTGGAGAGGAGAGGGAGAGGGACCTGCTGCATGGGTAACAGCTTCTACTCCATATTGTCCTACCCAGGCTTTGCGCCCTGGAGAGGATTCCCTGGAAACACAAACCGAAACTGTCTCTATTTTCTATGTGGAAGCCCTAGCATAAATATAGGCCGTACAGAGGCCTATATTTTAGGCCTGTGTGCCAGACTTTGTCAAACGCTTTCCATTCATCTCTGAGAACTATATTTTACATTTTTTTTTAGTCGCTGAATTGACTATATGCTCGTAGATCAGTTTTTTTTTTTAGTAAAGAGAATGAAAAGGCAGAAATGAAAGTAGAAATTTGGAAATGGGAGATATAGTGTTATGAGAGCAGGCGGACTGTCCGCCTTGCTGACACAATGTGTGTTAGTAGTTCATCTCTCTCTCTCTCTCTCTCTCTCTCTCTCTCTCTCTCTCTCTCTCTCTCTCTCTCTCTCTGGGTCTCGTAAACCCATGTTGTCTGGTGTTATTTTGTTCCTCTTCCATGTACTTCACAAGTCTCTGATCAATAATTTTTTTTTTCCGAATATTCTGCCTGGTACTACGAGAGGAGAAATGGATCCGTACTTTTCCATTTGAGTTGTGGGTAAATATTTCTTCCCACCACCCTTACCCTTCTCCCTTACCCTCCTACCCTTACCCTCCTACCCTTACCCTTCTCCCTTACCCTCCTCCCTTACCCTCCTCCCCTACCCTTCTCCCCTACCCTTCTCCCCTACCCTTCTCCCTTACCCTCCTCCCCTACCCTTCTCCCCTAACCTTCTCCCCTACCCTTCTCCCCTACCCCTTCTCCCCTACCCTTCTCCCCTACCCTTCTCCCCTACCCTCCAACCCTACCCTTCTCCCCTACCCTTCTCCCCTACCCTTCTCCCCTACCCTTCTCCCCTAACCCTTCTCCCCTACCCTTCTCCCCTAACCCTTCTCCCCTAACCCTTCTCCCCTACCCTTCTCCCCTACCCTTCTCCCCTAACCCTTCTCCCCTACCCTTCTCCCCTAACCCTTCTCCCCTAACCCTTCTCCCCTACCCTTCTCCCCTACCCTTCTCCCCTACCCTTCTCCCCTACCCTTCTCCCCTACCCTTCTCCCCTACCCTCCAACCCTACCCTTCTCCCCTACCCTTCTCCCCTACCCTTCTCCCCTACCCTCCAACCCTACCCTTCTCCCCTACCCTTCTCCCCTACCCTTCTCCCCTACCCTTCTCCCCTACCTTTCTCCCCTACTCTTCTCCCCTACCCTTCTCCCCTACCCTTCTCCCCTACCCTTCTCCCCTACCCTCCAACCCTACCCTTCTCCCCTACCCTTCTCCCCTACCCTTCTCCCCTACCCTTCTCCCCTACCCTTCTCCTCTACCCTTCTCCCCTACCCTTCTCCCCTTCCCTCCAACCCTACCCTTCTCCTCTACCCTTCTCCCCTACCTTTCTCCCCTACCCTTCTCCCCTACCCTTCTCCCCTACCCTTCTCCCCTACCTTTCTCCCCTACCCTTCTCCCCTACCCTTCTCCCCTACCTTTCTCCCCTACCCTTCTCCCCTACCCTTCTCCTCTACCCTTCTCCCCTACCCTTCTCCCCTACCCTTCTCCCCTACCCTTCTCCTCTACCCTTCTCCCCTACCCTTCTCCCCTACCCTCCAACCCTACCCTCCAACCCTACCCTCCAACCCTACCCTTCTCCTCTACCCTTCTCCCCTACCCTTCTCCTCTACCCTTCTCCCCTACCCTTCTCCCCTTCCCTCCAACCCTACCCTTCTCCTCTACCCTTCTCCCCTACCCTTCTCCCCTTCCCTCCAACCCTACCCTCCAACCCTACCCTCCAACCCTACCCTCCAACCCTACCCTCCAACCCTACCCTCCAACCCTAGAAAATCATAATTCATTCCAAACAAAACAAACAGGGCAGGACTGGGTGTTTGTTTATGCAAACGACACCTAATTACTGAGACACTCTACCCCCCCCCTTCACCAGTGGTAGACCCCCACCCCCGTCCTCCCCACCCCCCGACCAGTGGTAGATCTACCCCCCTCGACCTGAGGTAGATCTACCCCCCTCGACCAGTGGTAGATCTACCCCCCTCGACCAGATGCAGATCTACCCCCCCTCGACCAGAGGTAGATCTACCCCCCCCTCGACCAGAGGTAGATCTACCCCCCTCGACTAGAGGTAGATCTACCCCCCTCGACTAGAGGTAGATCTACCCCCTCGACCAGAGGTAGAGCTACCCCCCCTCGACCAGAGGTAGATCTACCCCCCTCGACCAGAGGTAGATCTACCCCCCTCGACTAGAGGTAGATCTACCCCCCCTCGACCAGAGGTAGATCTAACCCCCCCTCGACCAGAGGTAGATCTACCCCCCTCGACCTGAGGTAGATCTACCCCCCTCGACCAGAGGTAGATCCCTCCCCCCTAGACCAGAGGTAGATCTACCCCCCTCGACCAGAGGTAGATCTACCCCCCTCGACCAGAGGTAGATCTACCCCCCTCGACCAGAGGTAGATCTAACCCTCCCTCGACCAGAGGTAGATCCCGCCCCACGACCAGAGGTAGATCCCCCCCCTCGACCAGAGGTAGAACCCCCCCCCCTCGACCAGAGGTAGAACCCCCCCCCCCTCGACCAGAGGTAGAACCCCCCCCCCTCGACCAGAGGTAGAACCCCCCCCTCGACCAGAGGTAGATCCCTCCCCCCCTCGACCAGAGGTAGATCCCCCCTCGACCAGAGGTAGATCCCCCCCTCGACCAGAGGTAGATCCCTCCCCCTCGACCAGAGGTAGATCTACCCCCCCCTCGACCAGAGGTAGATCTACCCCCCCCTCGACCAGAGGTACATCCCCCCTTCTCGACCAGAGGTAGATCTACCCCCCTCGACCAGAGGTAGATCCCCCCCTCGACCAGTGGTAGATCTACCCCCCTCGACCAGATGTAGATCTACCCCCCCTCGACCAGAGGTAGATCTACCCCCCCCCTCGACCAGAGGTAGATCTACCCCCCTCGACTAGAGGTAGATCTACCCCCCTCGACTAGAGGTAGATCTACCCCCTCGACCAGAGGTAGAGCTACCCCCCCTCGACCAGAGGTAGATCTACCCCCCTCGACCAGAGGTAGATCTACCCCCCTCGACTAGAGGTAGATCTACCCCCCCTCGACCAGAGGTAGATCTAACCCCCCTCGACCAGAGGTAGATCTACCCCCCTCGACCTGAGGTAGATCTACCCCCCTCGACCAGAGGTAGATCCCTCCCCCCTCGACCAGAGGTAGATCTACCCCCCTCGACCAGAGGTAGATCTACCCCCCTCGACCAGAGGTAGATCTACCCCCCTCGACCAGAGGTAGATCTAACCCTCTCTCGACCAGAGGTAGATCCCGCCCCACGACCAGAGGTAGATCCCCCCCCTCGACCAGAGGTAGAACCCCCCCCCTCGACCAGAGGTAGAACCCCCCCCCCCTCGACCAGAGGTAGAACCCCCCCCTCGACCAGAAGTAGAACCCCCCCCCCCCTCGACCAGAGGTAGATCCCTCCCCCCCTCGACCAGAGGTAGATCCCCCCCTCGACCAGAGGTAGATCCCCCCCTCGACCAGAGGTAGATCCCTCCCCCCTCGACCAGAGGTAGATCTACCCCCCCCTCGACCAGAGGTAGATCTACCCCCCCCTCGACCAGAGGTACATCCCCCCTTCTCGACCAGAGGTAGATCTACCCCCCTCGACCAGAGGTAGATCCCCCCCCCTCGACCAGAGGTAGATCTACCCCCCTCGACCAGAGGTAGATCTACCCCCCTCGACCAGAGGTAGATCCCCCCCTCGACCAGAGGTAGATCCCGCCCCTCGACCAGAGGTAGATCCCCCCCCTCGACCAGAGGTAGAACCCCCCCCCTCGACCAGAGGTAGATCCCCCCCTCGACCAGAGGTAGAACCCCCCCCTCGACCAGAGGTAGATCCCCCCCCTCGACCAGAGGTAGATCCCCCCCTCGACCAGAGGTAGATCCCTCCCCCTTCGACCAGAGGTAGATCCCTCCCCTCGACCAGAGGTAGATCTCTCCCCCTCGACCAGAGGTAGATCCCCCCCTCGACCCGAGGTAGATCCCCCCTCGACCAGAGGTAGATCCCCCCCCTCGACCAGAGGTAGATCCCCCCCCCCTCGACCAGAGGTAGATCCCCCCCCTCGACCAGAGGTAGATCCCTCCCCCCTCGACCAGAGGTAGATCTACCCCCCCTCGACCAGAGGTAGATTCCTCCCCCTCGACCAGAGGTAGATCCCCCCCCCTCGACCAGAGGTAGATCCCTCCCCCTCCGACCACACCTCAAGGTAGGTAGCCCCTCGACCAGAGGTAGATCCCTCCCCCCTCGACCAGAGGTAGATCCCTCCCAACGACCAGAGGTAGATCCCCCCCCTCGACCAGAGGTAGATCCCCCCCCCCTCGACCAGAGGTAGATCCCCCCCCTTCGACCAGAGGTAGATCCCCCCCCCCTCGACCAGAGGTAGATCCCCCCCCCCCTCGACCAGAGGTAGATCCCCCCCCCCCTCGACCAGAGGTAGATCCCCCCCCCCTCGACCAGAGGTAGATCCCCCCCCTCGACCATAATAAGTGCAACGTTCAACTTCTGTAAACATTTCCTTCTCCTTATCCACCTTAACTGTTAATATTACCTTATAATTACGTATTGCCTGATTCGTAATGGCGTGTGACCTTGCAATAGAGGCTCTTTTAGTATCAATTCCCCAGTCGCACTGTATCTAGCTCTAGTTGGGCCGCATCTAGAGTATCCCCCAGTACCACTACACACCTTAAAGGAAACTAACATACAATAACTGCAAGCAGTGCAAAATAAGGCGCTAAGGAGAGCAGCAAAACTCCCTCCCTCTATAAATTAATACAGAAAAGTATGTAAAGGAATAATAGTAAATAGCCTTAAACAGAACAACGCTCACCCTCACCGCTGGAAAACAGGCTGTCACCACCCCGGTGACAGCCTGTTTACCTAGCAGTAAAATAGGTACCTGGGAGTTAGTCAGCTGTCACGGGCTGCTTCCTGGGGGTGGAGGCCTGGTCTAGGACCGGGCCGCGGGGACACTAAAAAAAGCCCCGAAATCATCTCAAGATAACCTCAAGATAACCCCATCAATTTATGTATTCCAAGATGATTAAATTAGGGGAAGACGGTCTGGAGATAATTACCAATTAACAGACCGCCTACAGTGACCATTGGAGGCAAACTACCACGTGCTCTATTTTTTTTATAAGCCTTTAGGCCTGAATGTTGAATTACTCTACGTTCTAAATTAATAACATGATCATTACTGTAGAGGATTTAAAAACTCTTAAAATCTGGTCTCCATTAATTCTGAGCCTAAAGATTTTCTGATCATTTAATGTTTTTAATATATTGATATAACCTTAGACTAATTAATGCTGGAGAATGTGAGAGGTTCTGAACTCCGTCCTTCTAAGATTTCCCAAATGTCATGAAACACTCGTACTTAAGTGCCCTTATCCTAACCTACCAGAGGACCCAAAACAGAAAACGGGACAGTAGGTCACTTTCGCCAGCCGCTTCCATTTTCTAGCACGACAATTTTCTGGCTTTCAGTAACTTTCAAACTTTCAAGCCTTAAGCTAAACAGGGATAACGAAGGAGAAGTGAAGAGAGAGAGAGAGAGAGAGAGAGAGAGAGAGAGAGAGAGAGAGAGAGAGAGAGAGAGAGAGAGAGAGAGAGAGAGAGAGAGAGAGAGAGAGAGGGAAAAGAGAGAGAGAGGGAAAAGAGAGGAGAGAGGAAAGGAGAAGAAAGGGGGTGAATAATAACTCAGCGAGTGACCCCCCTAACTAGCTGGTTGAGTAATTAAGTGTCTACCTAACTTTGTTTGGTTAGTCCGAGTGGTTTGGTTGGCTATCTACATGGTAGACTAGTTGCTTGGCTTCTTGAGGTTGTGGTTGGTTGGTTGACTGTTTGATAGCAGGGTGTGCAGTGTGTTGGTTGACTCGATTGATTGCAATGCTGGCTGGCTTGTAAATTGGTTAGCATCATTGATAAATGGCTGGCATGCTAACTGCCTAGGTAATTGGCTGACTGAATGGCAAGAGAGAGAGAGAGAGAGAGAGAGAGAGAGAGAGAGAGAGAGAGAGAGAGAGAGAGAGAGAGAGAGAGAGAGAGAGAGAGCGAGGAAGAGAGAGAAAGATAGAGTGAGAGAGAGTGAGAGAGAGAGAGAGAGAGAGAGAGAGAGAGAGAGAGAGAGAGAGAGAGAGAGAGAGAGAGAGAGAGAGAGAGAGAGAGAGAGAGAGAATATGTATATATGTAATTTACTATCTCTGCATGCAAAATCGAGCTGTTAGCTGTTGATTGATTGATGATTGATGAAGATTAAGCCCCCCCCCCAAAAAAAAAGGTGGCACGGGCATGAATAACCCGTAAGAGGATCTGAAATGTTCCTGATTATTTCTTGATTTTTCTTGAGTCCTAACTATGGCCCAGAGCTAGTTCTTAATAACACTGGGAGAGTCCACCATAACGAAACCTTTACATCTTTCTCCTCTGTCATGGCGGATTAGTCTATTTGTTTAACAGTTTAAGAGCTTGGATAGGGGTGTACGAGGTCGTACATAACTCCAGGTTATTGTTGTTACAACCTCGTAGTGATTCCAAGGTTGTAAACGGTTTAATACGTGTAAATCAAGCCCAAAGATGTACAGGTTTCGCAAGTGGACACACACATATAAACGGAGTATACAGGAGGATAACTTATCTACATATATATATATATATATATATATATATATATATATATATATATATATATATATATATATATATATATATATATATATATATATATAAAACAATGACATCAATATCTGTACAAAGTAACACAAGCTAATAAACCCATTAATCATGTTTCCTGACCAAACAAACAAAAAAACTGTAAAATTGAATAACAACATGGCAACTGTCTGAATAATTAACATAATAATTGAATCATTAACATAACGACCGAAATAATTAACATATCGTTCTAATTAGGCGGCGAACGATTCAGCAGGCAAGAAGGGCATATGCTATACCTGCAAAAAAGACAAACAAACAAAAACACACAACTTCATAATAAGTTTGGTAACGACGGTGGCTCGTACCTCATTAATGAGTAATCAGAAAAAGCGAAATTATTAAAGCTCGCTCATTATTCCAACAACAACAACAGTCTGGCCGGTCATTGTGTCAACATTGATTTTAATCATAAAATAATAAATTGTTGATGTTTGGTATGCAAATGAGATGCGTTTCCTCTATGTTTTTTTTTTTGTTTTACACCTGTGAGTGTTTATATTTAGTAAAATATAAAAACATCTGCTAGTATAAACATCTTATAAGATGTTTATACTTGACATCCATCAGCTGATATTTACACCCAAGAACTTGTAAGTATTTCTTGTTTATTGTTTATATCCTTCAATCGATCCCCTTTGTTTACATAATCAGCTGATGTTCCCGCGTAATATGTTACTATTATTTACCTGAAACAGCTGATGTTCCCGCGTAATATGTTACTATTATTTACCTCAAACAGCTGATGTTCCCGCGTAATATGTTACTATTATTTACCTAAAACAGCTGATGGCCGTGTTTACATTAATCAGCTGTTGTCGTGGGCCGCGCGGCGGCAGCCAATCAGCGGAGGAGCTGTTCGGGCGATATTCCCCGCGAAATTCGATTAACCTTCATATGACATTATTCCGCAAACCTATTAACCGGATCACTGACGTTCTGCTTTTGAATGTCAATCATGCCGTGATGCTATTAACCGGACCAGAAGTGCTAGTGTACCTGGAGGCTGCTATATCAATCTGACCCCTTTGCATGGGTGGCAAGAGTATGCGGATGATGGCCAGTTGCAAAGCAGTAATATTAGACCTAATCCTTTCACGATGGCCCGTGAGATTGTACCTGGATGAAGTTCTAGGAGTTCTTCTGTTCCCCCAAGCTCGAACTACACATCCACACAACATTCTCATAACATCTACACATCCAGACAACATTCCCACAACATCTACACATCCAGACAACATTCCCACAACATCTACACATCCAGACAACATTCCCACAACATTTACACATCCAGACAACATTCCCACAACATTTACACATCCAGACAACATTCCCACAACATCTACACATCCAGACAACATTCCCACAACATCTACACATCCAGACAACATTCCCACAACATTTACACATCCAGACAACATTCCCACAACATCTACACATCCAGACAACATTCCCACAACATCTACACATCCAGACAACATTCCCACAACATCTACACATCCAGACAACATTCCCACAACATCTACACACCCAGACAACATTCCCACAACATCTACACATCCAGACAACATTCCCACAAGATCTACACATCCAGACAACATTCCCACAACATCTACACATCCTGACAACATTCCCACAACATCTACACACCCAGACAAGATAGAGTCGGGTGTGCCAGGTGAGGCATCATTGTTTGCTAGGGCAATTAGGAGTAGTTTCCACGGGAACCACGAGAGGAAGTTAATTGATGCAACCCACGTTAATTTCACTCCTTAAAACGCTCTGATTTTATATATATATATATATATATATATATATATATATATATATATATATATATATATATATATATATATATGAGATAGATAGAGAGAGAGAGAGAGAGAGAGAGAGAGAGAGAGAGAGAGAGAGAGAGAGAGAGAGAGAGAGAGAGAGAGAGAGAGAGAGAGAGAGAGAAGAGAGAGAGAGAGAGAGAGAGAGAGAGAGAGAGAGAGAGAGAGAGAGAGAGAGAGAGAGAGAGAGAGAGAGAGAGAGAGAGAGAGAGAGAGAGAGACGGCTCGTTACTATAACTTTTTTACTAGATTTTATTAGATTTTTCAAAAATTTAGAGAAATTTACCAAATTTACGAAACCCTTGGATCTTATCTGTATGGGGTTCTGGGGAGTTCTTCTACTCCCCAAGCCCGGTCTGAGGCCAGGCTTGACTTGTGATAACTTGGTCCAACAGACTGTTTGTTGCTTGGAGCGGCCCGCTGCCCCACATATTCACTACAGCCTGGTTGGTCCGGCACTTCTTGCAAGAACTTGTCTAAGTGCCTCTTGAAGACATCCACCTTTGTTCCGGCAATATTTCTAATGCTTGCTGGGAGGGTGTTGAACAGCCGTGGACCTCTGATGTTCAGTGTTCTCTGATTGTGCCTATGGCACCTCTACTCTTCACTGGTTCTATTCTGCATTTCCTTCCGTACCTTTCGCTCCAGTATGTTGTTATTCTACTGTGTAAATTTGGAACCTGGCCCTCCAGTATCTTCGATTTATATATTATTCAATCCGTCTTTCTAATAAAACGTCGCTTTTCGATCGTATGCGTTACCTAAGGCCAAAAATCGTCGTACTAGAAAATGAAAGCGGCTGGCGAAATTGACGTACTGTCCCGTTTTCTGTTTTGGGTCCTCTGGTAGTAGGTTAGGATAAGGGCACTTTAGTACGCCAATTTCTTGACGTTGGGAGACCTTAGGAGGACGGAGGAGTATTATTTGATACCGCTCTATCGTCTCTCCTATCCAGAGAAGAAGATTTTGAGAGCTGTGAAACAGTCTCAATAATTTAGGTGCTTTTATAGTGTCTATGTATGCCGTGTATGTCATCTGTGTATTGTGTATTGTACCCAATATTATCGTGTCTAAGTATGGCGTGTATGTCCTCGTATGTATGTATTAATTTCCAAACTCAAACACCTGGATTTGATCACTGTTTAACCACTATGTTATTTTCCGCGACCCAATCAAAGAGTTGATTATTTTCAGACTGCAGGAGTGCGCATCTGCCTGACCCCCTCCCCCCCCCACCCCCTGGCCACCTAACCTCTCATCCCCCCTTTCCTCACCCCTTCCCTCCCCTCTCCCTTCTCCCCCCCCCCCCCAGTTCAACCCAAAGCATCAGGCTAGCACAGTTAAAACGGCAATTATACGATGGGTCGTAAACTCCTGAGAAGCCTCGAGTTTGTAATTGAATGATAAATGAGACATCCCTACCCCCCCCCCCCTTTCTTCTTCTTCTTCCTCACTACTTCTTCCTTCCTCCTTTCCTCTCCTTTCAGTCTTCCTCTACTCTCTCTATCTCTTCTTTATTGCAACTATAATTTCCCACCAACCTTCAATTCTTTCTTGTTATGACTTGTTCCCTTGCTTTCCTGCCTCGTCCTCTCCTCTCCTCTCCTCTCTCTATTACCCACTTCTCTACTTCCTCCTGCTCTTACCTACTCTTCTTTCAATCTGCTTTACCTCCCTGCCCCCCCCCCCCTCGCTCTCCCTCAAGACGACTCCGTCAAGCACTCATAAAAATCTGAGTCTTCCTCGTCCTCGTCCTCCTCGTCCACCTCGTCCTCGGTCCTCCTGGTCCTCGTCCTCGTCCTCCTGCTGGGGCTCATAGGCAATAACGCCCTAAACATGGCAGACAGGATCGTCAAGTGTGGAGAAAGAGAAGGAGCAGGAGAAGAAAGCGAAAGACAAAGATAAGAAGCGAAAGAGCATGGAAGAAATAGAGAGGACACAGAAAGAAAGTCGACACTGCATACAAGGAGACCAGAAATGGGTATACACAGAAACCAGGAGAGTGGCAGAGAAGCAGTACGTGAATGACATTACATTCCTGGCTTTGTCGCAGCCAAAACTGTTTCCACAGTCATATACGGAGGAAGATGACTGTGAATGATCAGGTTATGAGACTTGACAAGAGTGAGGGAGGACACAGGGAAATGATAAGGAGGTTTCTGAGGAACTTAACAAAGGCTTTCAAGAAGTATTCAAGCTGGAACCTGAGACGCCACTAGAGTTTAGAGCCCAATCGTAATGGGCAATTCCACAGGAAAGCGTCACTGAACTAACAATGACACATCACAAGTAGTAAAGAAACAACTACAGGAACTGGACGTGACAAAAGCCGTGGGACCAGACAGAATATCTCCCTGGGTACTAAAAGAGGCAGCTGAAGCACTGTGCAACCCACTTGCCGTAATATTTAAGTCCTCGCTAGAAACGGGAGAACTTCCTGTCAGTTGGAAAATGGCTAATGTGGCTCCACTCTACAATAAAGGGAGAAAGACAGAACACACAGAAATCACAATTGCGTGATGCATTAAATGAACAAATGTCGTAGCTCAGTCGATTAAGGCAGCGTCTGGGATGCTCTCGGACGCTGGTTCGAATCCTCGTCACGGCCCTTGTGGATTTGTTCACGAGAAAGACAGAAACTGTTCAACTACAGACCCGCTTCACTAACAAGTATCTCCTACACAAGTTGCTAGAGAAAGTGATCCGAAGCTGGCCAGGAGAACATTTAGAACAGACCAACTTCGTCTCAAGGCTCTAGCATGGAATTAGTAAAAGTACACGAACAAGGGGACACAGGTGGAAACTGAGTACCCAAATGAGCCACATAAGTATTAGAAAGTACTTTTTCAGTGTCAGAGTAGTTAGTAAATGGAAATGCATTAGGCAGTGATGTGGTGGAGGCTGACTCCATACACAGTTTCTAATGTAGATATGATAGAGCCCAGTAGGCTCAGGAACCTGTACACCAGTTGATTGACAGTTGAGAGGCGGGACCAAAGAGCCAGAGCTCAACCCCCGTAAGCAGAACTATGTGAGTACACACACACATATGCATTCACACACACGCACGCACACGCACACACGAAGGAGCTTCAACAACATAGTATTAACCCTAATTCATCTCGGACCTCATCGCACTATGTTGCTCAATGATCAGGTCCAACACCACGACGTCGTCTTAAGCCACACGACCGACGCACCACGGATCGTCGTACGTCGCGACGCATGACAGGGAACGACGCATATACGTCTCGCTATCCGATCTAAATTCACCTTTCATTATTTTTTTCCCCACGAAATCGTCCAATCCGTTAAGAGCGTGTGACGTAATTAATACAACTTAAAGCAATAGAAATACTGATGCTTTCGATGCATTTGGCCCTGACAGGTTAGGGGTGGGGTGCTTTGAGGTTCGTACATGTTTCTGGTTAGGTAAACACACGCACACACTTGACGGCCGTCAATCGAGTTAGCCGCTGATGTCCCCAAGTCCGACGGGACGACCTGAGGGCATCGCCTGTCTTTGCCCTTTTATTTTTGTTACCATCCTACCTTGATAATTTAATTTCTTTTGTTTACTCAGCCTCACAGGCTCGTCTTCGGAGACTCCCGAAGGAGGGTTGTCTCCTTCTCAAAACTGATTACATAAAGTGGATCGAGAGGTAAAAGGCATTGGATCCCATCTCCTTTTTGAAGGATCTCTTGGCGGAGAGGTTTTAAATGCCGGAGTCTCCCCAGGCAATTGGTGTCTCATTGTGGGATTTAGAGAGTGAAAGGAAGGAATTACGGTGGCCAATTTTCTTTTCTTCTCCTTGGGGAAACAGGTGTCAGAAGGGAAGGGGGAAGGGATGGGGGAGTGGAAGGGGTTTGTCGGAAATATTATTTGAATTCATATCCTGCTGGCGTGTGTGGTGCCCCGGGGGAGGGGGGGGGGGTTGGGTTTGAGAGAGAGACAGAGACAGAGAAAGAAGAGTGAGAAGGGAAAGGGAGAAGAGAGAGGGAGAAGCTGCTTCCTTCCTTGTTATATATATATAAAACAAATCACCTTCCATCTAATATTACACCTCGTTGGCCATTTCGTAACCACGCAGAACCTCGTTCATTTATTAACTACCCTCCCGTAGTTAATAACGAGCCAACTGCCTAATGGCCATTCAACTTGGGAATGAACTCTCTAGAACAGTTCAACTGTTACGCAGTTTCGTCCTCCGCTAGAGAGGGAGGGGGGGGGTGTCTGAACAACATGGCGCAAGCAAGCAACCCAAATTGGCAGCCCAATTAGGGTCAGGGGGCTGAGTCAGGAGGCGGCCCCTCTCTCCAACTTTAATGTTGAATTATTGACGAATATAGCAAAATGTTTTTTTGTGGCACTCTTCCGTGTGTGTGTGTGTGTGTGTGTGAGTGTGTGTGAGTGTGTGTGTGAGTGTGTGTGTGTGTGTGTGTGTGTGTGTGTGTGTGTGTGTGTGTGTGTGTGTGTGGGTGTGTGTGTGTGTGTGGGTGTGTGGGTGGGTGTGTGTGTGTGGGTGTGTGTGTGTGTGTGTGTGTGTGTGTGTGTGGGTGTGTGTGTGTGTGTGGGTGTGTGGGTGTGTGGGTGTGTGTGTGTGTGTGTGTGTGTGTGTGTGTGTGTGTGTGTGTGTGTGTGTGTGTGTGTGGGTGTGTGGGTGTGTGTGTGTGTGTGTGTGTGTGTGTGTGTGTGTGTGTGGGTGTGTGGGTGTGTGTGTGTGTGTGTGTGTGTGTGTGGGTGTGTGTGTGGGTGTGTGTGTGTGTGTGGGTGTGTGGGTGTGTGTGTGTGTGTGTGTGTGTGTGTGTGTGTGTGTGTGTGTGTGTGGGTGTGTGTGTGTGTGTGTGTGTGTGTGTGTGTGTGTGTGTGTGTGTGTGTGTGTGTGTGTGTGTGTGTGTGGGTGTGTGTGTGTGTGTGTGGGGGGGGGGGTGTGTGTGTGTGTGTGTGTGTGTGTGTGTGTGTGTGTGTGTGTGTGTGTGTGTGGGTGTGTGTGTGTGTGTGTGTGTGTGTGTGTGTGGGTGTGTGTGTGTGTGTGTGTGTGTGTGTGTGTACTCACCTAATTGTACTCACCTAATTGTGCTTGCGGGGGTTGAGCTCTGGCTCTTTGGTCCCGCCTCTCAACCGTCAATCAACTGGTGTACAGATTCCTGAGCCTATTGGGCTCTATCATATCTACATTTGAAACTGTGAATGGAGTCAGCCTCCACCACATCACTTCCTAATGCATTCCATTTGCTAACTACTCTGACACTGAAAAAGTTCTTTCTAACGTCTCTGTGGCTCATTTGGGTACTCAGCTTCCACCTGTGTCCCCTTGTTCGCGTCCCACCAGTGTTGAAAAGTTCATCCTTGTTTACCCGGTCGATTCCCCTGAGGATTTTGTAGGTTGTGATCATGTCCCCCCTTACTCT